>NC_045996.1:11947137-12032137 GCF_010909765.2 Amblyraja radiata
GTGGTGAGTTGGATGATCAGCCATGATCATATTGAATGGCGGTGCAGGCTCAAAGGGCCGAATGGCCTACTCCTGCACCTATTGTCTATGTCGATGTATCTATGATCAACAAACTCATCAGGAAGGCTGGCTCCGTCCTGGGGGCAGAGTTGGAGTTTGGAGTTGGATTCACGGGAGGTTGGTCTTGGAGGGGAGGATGCTCCTCAAACTGCGGAGCATTCCTGGACAATACAGCTCACCCCCTCCGTGACACACTGGTCAACCTGAGGAGCACCTTCAGCAACAGACTGGTTCCACCAAGATGCAGCACAGAGATCCTTCTTCCCTGTGGCTATCAAACTGTACAACTCCTCCCCCTTCTGTAGTGGGGTAGACTGACCCCCCCCGGCTAATCTTTGCACATCCCCAATCCTTTCCACTTGTCACTTTAATTTCCTGTTTCATATATCTTGTGTTGTATGACCGTTGGCTGATCAATTTCCCTCCTGGGATAAATAAAGTTCTATCGCAATAAACTTTTCCCGAAACTTAATTACTAGGGATACAAGAAACTGCAGATGCTGGAATCTTAAACAAAATCAAAGTGCTGGAAGAACTCAGTGGGTCGGGCAGCATCTGTGGAAGAGGTGGGCAGATGATGTTCCTGGATCCCTCTTCAGTCTGGGCTTTCTCGATTCTGTAGCGTGCCTGCCCTCTTGTGCCGAGCTCAAGTATCGCTTAGACACAAAATGTTGGAGTAACTCAGCGGGACAGGCAACATCTCTGGAGAGAAGGAATGGGTGACGTTTTGACGGTCGAAACCTTCTGACTGCTTAATCGACGCAACACTTGACCCAAAATTAGCACAAGACACGAAGGTGCTTTGATCGTCGCCCATTTCCTTCGCTCCATAGATGCTGCCTCACCCGCTGAGTTCCTCCAGCATTTTTGTCTACCTTCGACATTCCAGCATCTGCAGTTCCCTTCTTAAACACATCATCCCAACACTGGGTTTGATCCTGACTACGTGTTCTTGTCTGTACGGAGTTTGCACGTTCTCCAGTATAATGTGGATAAATGTGAGGTTATCCACTTTGGTGGCAAAAACAGGAAACTAGACTATTATCTGAATGGTGGCCGATTAGGAAAAGGGAAGATGCAACGAGACCTGGGTGTCATGGTACACCAGTCATTGAAAGTGGGCATGCAGGTGCAGCAGGCAGTGAAGAAAGCGAATGGTATGTTAGCATTCATAGCAAAAGGATTTGAGTATAGGAGCAGGGAGGTTCTACTGCAGTTGTACAGGGTCTTGGTGAGACCACACCTGGAGTATTGCGTACAGTTTTGGTCTCCTAATCTGAGGAAAGACATTCATTGGCCATAGAGGGAGTACAGAGAAGGTTCAACCAGACTGAAAAATTCCTGGGATGTTCAGTGACTTTCATACGATGACAGACTGGAATAGACTCGGCCTTGTACTCGCTAGAATTTAGAAGATTGAGGGGGATCTTAGAAACTTACAAATTCTTAAGGGTTTGACATGCTAGATCAGGAAGATTGTTTTCCCGATGTTGGGGAAGTGCCAGAACAGGGGTCACAGTTTAAGGATAAGGGGGAAATCTTTAGGGACCGAGATGAGAAAAACATTTTTCACACCAGAAGTGGTGAATCTCTGGAATTCGCTGCCACAGGAAGGTAGTTGAGGCCAGTTCATTGGCTATATTTAAGAGGAGTTAGATGTGGCCCTTGTGGCTAAAGGGATCAGGGGGTATGGAGAGAAGGCATGTACAGGATACTGAGTTGGATGATCAGCCATGATCATATTGAATGGCGGTGCAGGCTCGAAGGGCCGAATGGCCTACTCCTGCACCTATTTTCTATGTTTCTCCCCCTGACCTGCGTGGGGTTTCTCCGAGATCTTCGGTTTCCTCCCACACTCCAAAGACGTGCAGGTTTGTAGGTTAATTGGCTTGGTAGAAATGTAAATAATCCCTAGTGTGTGTAGGGCAGTGTTAGTGTGCGGGGATCGCTGGTCGGCAGGGACTCGCTAAGCTCTAGTTTAGTCTCTAAACTAAAGGAAATAAAACTAATAGTGCTTTAATAAGCTGTTGATTAGGATTTGCTCCTCAGAGGAAGCACTATCCCCCATCCTCCAGGATCCACCCATTCTGATCCTTTAATGGCCTTAAACACCTTGGTCAGAATATCTCTTAATCTCCCACACACACAAATAAATGCTTTCCAATCTGCTCGTGATATAACTCTCTAAACACTGGAGTCCTTCTTACCCTCATCCCTGTTTAGTTTAGAGAAACAGGGCGGAAGTACAAAGAGTAGTAAACACTGCCCAGTCCATCATCGGCTCTGACCTCTCTACCGTCGAGGGGATCTATCGCAGTCGCTGCCTCAAAAAGGCTGGCAGCATCATCAAGGACCCACACCATCCTGGCCACCCACTCATCTCCCTGCTACCTTCAGGCAGAAGGTACAGGAGCCTGAAGACTGCAACATCCAGGTTCAGGAATAGCTACTTCCCATATAACCATATAACAATTACAGCACGGAAACAGGCCACCTCGACCCTTCTAGTCCGTGCCGAACACGTATTCTCCCCTAGTCCCATATACCTGCACTCGGACCATAACCCTCCATTCCTTTTCCCGTCCATATAACTATCCAATTTATTTTTAAATTACAAAAACGAACCTGCCTCCACCACCTTCACTGGAAGCTCATTCCACACAGCCACCACTCTCTGAGTAAAGAAGTTCCCCCTCATGTTACCCCTAAACTTCTGTCCCTTAATTCTCAAGTCATGTCCCCTTGTTTGAAATCTTCCCTACTCTCAGTGGGAAAAGCTTATCCACGTCAACTCTGTCTATCCCTCTCATCATTTTAAAGACCTCTATCAAGTCCCCCCCCTTAACCTTCTGCGCTCCAAAGAATAAAGCCCTAACTTGTTCAACCTTTCTCTGTAACTTAGTTGCTGAAACCCAGGCAACATTCTAGTAAATCTCCTCTGTACTCTCTCTATTTTGTTGACATCCTTCCTATAATTAGGCGACCAAAATTGTACCCCATACTCCAGAATTGGCCTCACCAATGCCTTGTACAATTTTAACATTACATCCCAACTTCTATATTCAATGCTCTGATTTATAAAGGTCAGCACACCAAAGCTTTCTTTACCACCCTATCTACATGAGATTCCACTTTCAGGGAACTGTGCACAGTTATTCCCAGATCCCTCTGTTCACCTGCATTCTTCAATTCCCTACCATTTACCATGTACGTCCTATTTTGATTTGTCCTGCCAAGATGTAGCACCTCACACTTATCAGCATTAAACTCCATCTGCCATCTTTCAGACCACTCTTCCAACTGGCATAAATCTCTCTGTAGACTTTGAAAATCTACTTCATTATCCACAACCCCACCTATCTTAGTATCATCTGCATACTTACTAATCCAATTTACCACACCATCATCCAGATCATTGATGTACATGACAAACAACAGTGGACCCAACACAGATCCCTGTGGCACCCCACTAGTCACTGGCCTCCAACCTGACAAACAACCATCCACCATTACTCTCTGGCATCTCCCATTCAGCCACTGTTGAATCCATCTTGCTACTCCACCATTAATACCCAACCATTGAACCTTCTTAACCAACCTTCCATGAGGAACCTTGGTCAAAGGCCTTACTGAAGTCCATATATACAACATCCACTGCTTTACCCTCATCAATTTTCTCGAGTAACCTCTTCAAAAAATTCAAGAAGATTAGTCAAACATGACCTTCCAGGCACAAATCCATGTTGACGTTCCTAATCAGACCCCGTTTATCCAGATGCTTATATATATTATCTCTAAGTATCCTTTCCATTAATTTGCCCCACTGACGTCAAACTAACAGGTCTATAATTGCTAGGTTTACTCTTAGACCCCTTTTTAAACAATGGAATAACATGCGCAGTACGCCAATCCTCCGGCACTATTCCCGTTTCTAATGACATTTGAAATATTTCTGTCATAACCCCTGCTATTTCTACACTAACTTCCCTCAATGTCCTAGGGAATATCCTGTCCGGACCTGGAGACTTATCCACTTTTATATTTCTCAAAAGTGTCAGTACTTCCTCTTCTTTGAATCTCATAGTTTCCATAGCTACCTCTACTTGTTCCCTTACCTCACATAATTCAATATCCTTCTCCTTGGTGAATACCGAAGAAAAGAAATTGTTCAATATCTCCCCCTCTCTTTTGGCTCCTGCAGATAGCTGTCCACTCTGACTCTCTAATGGACCAATTTTATCCCTCGTTATCCTTTTGCTATTAATATAGCTGTAGAAACCCTTTGGGTTACTTTCACCTTACTTGCCAAAGCAACCTCATATCTTCTTTTAGCTTTTCTAATTTCTTTCTTAAGATTCTTTTTACATTCTTTATACTCCTCAAGCACCTCATTTACTCCATGCTGCCTATAATTATTGTAGATCTCCCTCTTTTCCGAACCAAGTGTCCAATTTCCCTTGAAAACCATGGCTCTTTCCGATTTTTACTATTTCCTTTCAACTGAACAGGGACATAAAGATTCTGTACTCTTAAAATTTCACCTTAAATGTACTCCATTTCTCTTCCACATCTTTCCCATAAAACAAAAGTCCCAATTTACCTCCTTTTAAATCCTTTCACATCTCCTCAAAGTTAGCCTTTCTCCAATCAAAATCTCAACCCTAGGTCCGTTCTGGACCCTCTCCATAATTATATTGAAACTAATGGTATAGGGTGATCACTGGTCCCGAACTGTTCCCCAACGCATACCTCTGCCACCTGACCCGTCTCATTTCCTAACAGGAGGTCCAGCACCCGCCCCTTCTCTAGTAGTACTTCTATGTATTGCTGCAATAAACTATCCTGCCACATTTTACAAACTCCAACCCATCCAGCCCATTATAGAATGTGTTTCCCATTCTATGTGTGGAAAATTGAAATCTCCCACAATCACTACCTTGTGCTTACTACTAATATCTGCAATCTCCTTACATATTTGCTCTTCCAATTCTCGCTCCCCATTTGGGCGGTCTATAATACACCCCTATAAGTGTTGCTACCCCTTTCCCATTTCTCAGTTCACCCAAATAGCCTCCCTAGACGAGCCCTCTAATCTATCCTGCCAAAGCACTGCTGTAATACTCTTCCCTGATAAGCAATGCAACACCTCCACCTCTTGCCCCTCCAATTCTATCACACCTGAAGCATGAAATCCTGGAATATTTAGTTTCCAATCACAGCCCTCCTGCAACCATGCAACAAGGAACTGCACTGATCGCCACATCATACTTCCAGGTGTCAATCCAGGCTCTAAGTTCATCCACCTTTCTTACAATGCTCCTAGCATTAAAATATACACATTTAAGAAACCCACCCTCTCTTATTCTCTGTTTATTGTCTTTTTCTTCTCTCTCCCCTACATTTTGGGTCAGAGTGCTACCATTCTCTGCCTCCTGCCTCACACACTGACTGCTAGCTTCCCAATTTGAGTCCCTCCCCCCAACCATACTAGTTTAAAGTCTCCCCAGTAGCCTTTGCAAATCTCCCCGCCAGGATATTGGTCCCCCTCGAGTTCAAGTGCAACCCGTCCTTTCTGTACAGGTCGCACACTTCCCCAAAAGAGGTCCCAATGATCCAGAAACTTGAATCCATACCCACTGCACCAGTCCCTCATCCACTCATTTATCCTCCACCTCGCTCCATTCCTACTCTCACTGTCGCGTGGCACAGGCAGTAATCCTGAGATTGTTACCTTTGCAGTCCTTCTCCTTAACTCTCTACCTAACTCCCTAAATTCTTCTTTCAGGACCTCTTCCTCTTTTTTACCTATGTCGTTGGTACCTATATGTACTACAACTTCAGGCTCCTCTCCCTGCCATTTCAGGATTTCTTGGACCCGTTCAGACACATCCCTTCCCCACCAGCCATCAGGCTATTAACTCAACTCAAACAAAACTTCTGAACGTTAATTAGCCCATTATCTGTTTATTTGCACTTGATCAGTTTATTTATTCATGTGTGTATATATTTATATAACGGTATATGGACACACTGATCTGTTTTGTAAGTCAATGCCTAACTATATTCTGTGTGCTGAAGCAAGCAAGAATTTCATTGTCCTATCTGGGACACACATGACAATAAACTCTCTTGAATCTTGAAACAGGCTCTTCGGCCCACCGTAGTCGCGCCGACCAGCTATCCCCCGCACGTTAACACTATCCTACACCCACACACACCAGGGACAATTTTGCATTTTCATACCAAGCCAATTAACCTACAAACCTGTACATCTTTGGATTGTGGGTGGAAACCAAAAATAATGAAACATTGAAAAATAGGTGCAGGAGTAGGCCATTCGGCCCTTCAGTGGGAGTTCTGCTCCCTCTGGGAAAGAACCATCCTCAGCAGATATCTTTTTAGGCATAGTTATTATGTCACAGGGAGAACTTACAAAGTGCACACAGACCATGTGTAATAAGGAACTGCACAGATGCTGGTTTGGACACAAAAAGCCGAAGTAACTCAGCGGGAAGTAACTCAGCATCTGAAGAAGGGTCTCCGACCAGAGACGTCACCCATACCTTCTCTCCAGAGATGTCTAGTGAGATGGGTTTGAAGTCTGAAGAAGGGATTCGGCCCGAAACGTTGTTTTTTCCTTCGCTCCATAGATGCTGCTGCACCCGCTGAGTTTCTCCAGCATTTTTGTCTACCTTACCTCCAGAGGTGCTGCTGTCCTGATGAGTTATTCCAGATTTTTGTGTCTAAACTTCACACAGAACATCCTCACTTGGGGATGGGGAGAAGGCAGCGTTGAGTGAAACTTGAACGATAGGGTTAAAAGCTGGAGGATGTGGCTCTGGGGAGGAGGCAGAGGGAGGACAGTGAAGTCAACGAAGATGTGATTTAGTGGCACTAAGGTAACTTAACATTCTGCCGGCGCCCAACGTGTGGTTGTGTTTGAGACGCGGGAGGAATACAGATGAGGGAGGTGGGGAGGGGGGAGGTGTGGAGTCGCGGGGGAGGCTGTGAGTGGATGAAGATCAGATCCCTTGCTGAACTCAACGTGAACCCTTCATCTCCATCCATTTATTAATTCTCCGAGATACAGGCCCTTCGGCCCACCGAGTCCGTGCTGACCAGCGATCCCTCGTACCATCACCACCAGGGACAATTTTACATTTTTTTAACCGAAGGCCATTAATCTACAAACCTGTACGTCTTTGGAGCGTGGGGAGGAAACCGGAGGCGCCCGGAGGAAACCCACGCGGTCACAGGGAAAACGTACAAACTCCGTACGACGGCATGTGTAGTCCAGGATCGAACCCTGTCTCTGGCGCTGGGAGGCAGCAAGTTACCGGGTGAACGGATCGCATTCGGTGTGGACCGGTTTCAGTGCTGTATCTCTGAACCTCTGTGACATTTGTATATATAATTACAAGCAGTGAATAGGGGTGGGAATTAATAAGCTTTGCTTCTTCTGCTCCTTTTCGGACACATACGATTCATTTATTTATAGATATTGTCCATGACACTTTATAAATATTCTTGTTTTGTTTTTCTATGTCTGTTTCACACTTCTTTTATTCTGCTCGAAATGAATAATAATAAATTGGAAAAAAACATCTCCGATCCAAGATCTTCACGGGGATGTTTTTTCGCCCAGTGCATCTGCAGGGAACACCAACCACAGCTCAGAATCCCAGACATTGCACCCAATTCATTGATTACAGCGACCTCCTGCAGGAAGGGCCAGAGGTGAATTTGAAGATGTTTGAATTGTGTGCAGACGCGCCAGGTGTGTCAACTCTTGAGTAAGTTTATTGGCCAAGTATATTCACATACAAGGAATTTGCCTTGGTGCTCCGCCCGCAAGTGACAACATGGCATACAGTGATAGACTGTTGGGCAAATTAATCCATGCTAATCGGCTTATTGTACGAGACTGGTGCAAATTTCTTCTTGTGGTAGGATGTTCCTTTCTGAAGTTCTACCAAAGTCAACTGAATCAAATTCTAAAGAGTCTGAAGAAGGGTCTCGCCCCAAAACGTCACCTATTCCTTCGCTCCATAGATGCTGCCTCACCCGCTGAGTTTCACCAGCATTTTTGTCTACCTTCAAATGTCCACACATTCTGCTTACAACATAACCTTTCTGTTCCCAAGCTCTAACCCACCCCCCAGTGGAAGCTTGGATCTCTGCACCACCTCAGGATGTCTCAAAGTGCTTCCTTCACAATCAACACTTCTAAAAGTCGAATCGATGTTGTAATCTGGAGGAAGGAACTGCAGATGCTGGTTTTACCGCCGAAGACAGCCAACGAAAAGCTGGAGTAACTCAACGGGACAGGCAGCATCTCTGGAGAGAAGGATGGGGACCTTCTTCAGACTGAGAGTTAGGGGAAGTGAAACTGGAGATATGGAAGGGAATGCAAGGTGTGGGAGGGAGGCGGTTTAGTCACCGACTATGGAGCAGGTAGCACGGGATTACATGGTATAACGTGGCAGGGGGGGACTCCCCTCCGGGAACTAAATGCTCTCCCCCAAATACTCCTGGAAACTGCACCCAGGGACCAAATGATGGGGGGAGGGGGGGCCTCATTGAAATGTACCGAATAGTGAAAGGCTTGATAGAGTGGATGTGGAGAGGATGTTTCCACTAGTGGGAGAGTCTAGGACCAGTCATAGCCTCACAATTAAGAAGGAGATGAGGAGGATTTATTTAGTGAGCGGGTGGTGATCTGGGAATTCTGTTGCCACAGAAGGCTGTGGAGGCCAGGTCAATGGATATTTTTTAAGAGCTATTCTTGATTAGCCTGGGTGTCAGAGGTTATGGGGAGAAGGCAATTTAAAGGACTTGGGGAATTGCACTACTTTTGACGGCTCTGGGCCTGTACTCGCTGAGTTTAGAAGAACGAGGGGGGTCTCATTGGAACTTACCAAATAGTGAACGGTCTGGTAGAGTGGATGTAGAGAAGATGTTTCCTGTAATGGGAGAATCTAGGACCAGAGGGCACAGGCCTCAGAATAAAAGGACAAAAGTTGAGGAGGAATTTCTTTATCCAGAGGGTGGTGAATCTGTGCAATACATTGCCAAAGATGGACTGTGGATGCCAAGGCTTCAGGTATTGTTAAAGCGGAGATTGCTAGCTCTTGATTAGCACGGGTGTCAAAGGTTATGGGGAGAAGGCAGAGAATGGGGATGAGAGGGGAAGATAGATCAGCCATGATTGAATGGCGGAGTAGGCTTGATGTGCCGAATGGTCCAAATTCTGCTCCTAGAAACTCATGAATGTAAATGTAGTTTAGTTCAGAGATACAGCGTGGAAACGCCTTTGGCCCACCGTGTCCGTCCGACCAGCGATTCCCTGCGCATTAAGGGCCTGTCCCACTTGGCCGTCATCGCAGCGCCATTTACGCGACCTGCTAGCGCGGGGGGACGGGCGCGTGGAGTGGTGGTGGAGGAGTGTGGACTTCGGCCCGCACTAAATCTTTGGGCGGCCACCGGCTGTCGCGTAACTGACGGCCAAAGTGGACAACGCCCAAGACCCTGGCGCGGTGGCAACGTCTCACCTTCAACAGCAGCCAGAAGCCGGCAAACCATCGCCGAGCTCGGCCTGGGGCTCACGGCCGTTCCGTATCCGCCCCCACTCCTACTCCCAGAGCGGGGCCAAGACGATCGAGATAGACACAAAATGCTGGAGATACTCAGCGGGACCGGCAGCATCTTGAGAGAGCAGTGGGTGACAGTTTCGGGTCGAGGCCCTTCTTCAGACTGAAGAAGAGTCTCGACCCGAAACATCATCCATTCCTTCTCTCCAGAGATGCTGCCGGTCCCGCTGAGTAACTCCTGCATTTTGTGTGTCTTCAAATGACGTCACGCGCTCCAGTCGGCCGTGCGGACGCATGATGAGCGCGCGGACTGTGGCGCATCAGTCACTACAGCCTGTCACGTGAATGACAGCCAAGTGGGGACAGGCCCTTAACACTATCCTACACACACTAGGGTCAATTTTACATTTATACCATGTCAACTAACCTATAAACCTGTACGTCTTTGGAGTGTGGGAGGAAACCGGAGATCTCGGACGAAAACCTACGCTGGCACGAGGAGAACGTACAAACTCCATACAGACAGCACAAGTAGTCTGGATCGAACCTGGGTCTCTGGCGCTGTAAGGCAATAGCTCTATCAATGTTGGGCCAATGCCAGAATTATACTTTAACCAAGAATTTAATCTAAGCCTGATTATCATTTAACATCGCCCACAGCTTCCACCTCCTGGGTTCATGCCCCAGGTTACTCTTGTGACAAAGACCTTCTGATCTGTCATCAGATGTAAATAATTCCCCTGAGAGTCTTTCAGTTACTATGAACAGCTGGCAATCTAGCGTGGCCCTCTAGAAGTGGGTAAAGAAGGCAGATGGCAAACATGCCTTCATCGCTCAGGGCACTGAGTGGAAGAGTCAGAGCGTCATGAAGCTAGACTGAAATGCAGGTCAGACAGCATCTCTGGAGAAAAGGAATAGGCGACGTTTGGGGGTCGAGACCCAAGAGACGAGACATTATTTGTCACATGTACCAATTGGTACAGTGAAATGTGTGGTCACCGTACAGACATACGAATCAGACTGAGAGTCAGGGAGAGGGAAACGAGAGATATCGACAGTGATAGGGAGAGATTGAGAACAAATGAATGAAAGATGTGTGGGAAGAATGTTAAGCAAACAGGTCATTGTTAGAAGGTACACAAAAATGCTGAAGAATCTCAGCAGGTGCAGCAGCATCTATGGAGCGAAGGAAATAGGCAATGTTTCGGGACGAAACCCTGAAGGAAATAGGCAACGTTTCGGGCCGAAACCCAGAAGGGTTTCGGCCCGAAACGTTGCCTATTTCCTTCACTCCATAGATGCTGCTGCACCCGCTGAGTTTCTCCAGCACTTTTTGTCTACCTGCAGTTCTATGTTTCTCTACATTTGGTCTGGAGATTTTTCAGCATCTGCAGGTCATTGTTAGATGCAGGCTGGGTGAAAACGAGTTATAGATGACTACGTTGAAGCTTGTAGGACTTGGGTGGGGGAGGGACGGTGAAAGAGGGGTTGCAAGGGTTACTTGAAGTTTAAATCAATATTCATACCGCTGTGTAAGCTGCCCAAGCAAAATATGAGCTGCTGTTCCTTCTTACTGTGCCATGATCTGTAGGACTTTGTTCAGGCCGCATTTGGAGTAGTGGAGCCATGATGGTGATGTCTTTAAAAACGCACACCTCCAGACTCAGGGACAGTTTCTTCCCGGTTGTTATCAGGCAACTGAACCATTCTAACGTCTGTGGAATTCTCTGCCTCAGAGGGCGGTGGGGGCAGGTTATCTGGGTGCTTTCAAGAGAGAGCTAGATAGCGCTCTTAAAAATAGCAGAGTCTTGGATATGGGGAGAAGGCAGGAACGGGGTACTGATTGGGAATGATCAGCCATGATCACATTGAATGGCGGTGCTGGCTCGAAGGGCCAAATGGCCTACTCCTAATGTCTATAACAGGTAGAGCGGTCCTGAGCAGCTATCTACGTCTCTGGGGACCCTCAGACTATCTTTAATCGGACTTTATCCTGCGCTGAAACAGATCCTTCGACCAACTGAGTCCGCGCCGACCAGCTATCCCCTGCGCACTAACACTATCCTACACACACACCAGGGACACTTTACAATTTTACCGCCAATTAACCTACAAACCTGTACGTCGTTGGAATGTGGGAGGAAACCGGAGCACCCGGAGAAAACCCAGGCAGGTCACAGGGAGAAGGTACAAACTCCGTACAGACAGTGCCCGTAGGCAGGATCGAACCCGGGTGTCAGCAGCTCTACCGCTGTGCCACCGTGCCAAACAACCTTCGAAACAAATTCTGACCGCCAGACACCAAAGAAATCGAGCCCCAGTAAAAAGATTTTAATTTGTAGTTGTTTTGTTTTTAAATATAAAAAAAAATTGTTAAATCATGATTATCACAAGCTAACATATTACAGATTATTACAGGGGGGGGGGGGGGAGGAGGGAGGAGAAGCAGGCTGTACAACCACAGGAATCGAGAGACAACACACTGGTAAATCAGACCACCATAAAACCCTTAATGACACACAAAGGAAACTCCCAGCCCATTGGATTACTTGCAATGGGGGCAGTAGTGTTTCCTCATGATATCTTCAAAAACAGTGGCGTTTTTATATACGCACCAGATGATCAAACCAAACAGCAAACACTAGGGCCTGCCATGATAAATCACATTTTGATTAATTTTTCCCAATCCCGTTCAAACGACTTCCACTCACACTGACTCCTGCTGCCTTTCCAAAGCTATACCCAACTTTTGTTGCACAGCCCTGCTTACATAGCGAAGGAAGGACAGGCTGTGCTTCTTTCGGAAGGTTGCTTTGCACACTTTTGGAGCACAAAGGGCATCCCAGAGCGACAACAGTTCAGTTCCCAAGTGCAGGGGCATCACTGTGATATAACTCTCTCCCATCAATATGCCTGTTACAAACGGGAAGGGAGTCAGTCACACATAGTACACCTTCTCATTAGGGGTCGGGCCAGATAGAATCTGTCTCAGAAACAGCAATATTTCGTTTTTAGAGCATAATAAAACCGTGGAGGTTTGGATACCATTTCATGCGGAGTTTGAGAATTTCTTGAGAGTTTGAGAATTCTCTGCACAGAAGGTAGTTGAGGCCAGTTCATTGGCTATATTTAAGAGGGAGTTAGATGTGGCCCTTATGGCTAAAGGGATCAGGGGCTATGGAGAGAAGGCAGGTACAGGATACTGAGTTGGATGATCAGCCATGATCATATTGAATGGCGGTGCAGGCTCGAAGGGCTGAATGGCCTACTCCTGCACCTATTTTCTATGTTTCGTTCTTATTAAACGTCAAATCCCCCCCCCCCCCCCCCCCCCCAGATGTGAAATCATCCAGTCCCCAAACTCTGGTTGAGGTATCAGCTCACTGGCGACATAGAAATTAAGACTGCCGCTCGTTGAGTTTTACCTCAGCTGGTCGGGCAGTTGCCGACCGCTGGTGCAGGTGAGGTTTGGGAGGGGGTTGGCTCTTCTCCGCACACAGGGCACAGAGGCAGCACCATTCAACTAGAACCACCAGTACCTCCACAAGGCTGATCATTGACCAGGGTCGACCAAACTCCCGTACAAATCCTTTCCTTCCTTAATCTTTGTGTGAAAGGGAGAGGGGAGGTACAAAATGAGAATTGCTTGCTGTGCTCAAACAATTCAGGTCAAATCAGACAGCATTGGAGACCCTGTCGGCAACTGGTTTGTAGCCATGCCCCCAGAAACAAGGGCTGAGTCAGGGACACAAGCAACACCCACGACCCCTTGCCAAACTTAACTCTTTATTGCTCTGACAGTCCAATGAGACAGGCCCGACTGATTTCTTTTGACAGCAATACAAATCTGATCCTGCAGACAAAGACTGCGGCTGACTGTAAATCCGGCTGTCAACTCGAGCTGAACCTGGGGCAACTAATCTCAGAGAAAGTACACAAAAAACTGGAGAAACTCAGCGGGTGCAGCAGCATCTATGGAGCGAAGGAAACAGGCAACGTTTCGGGACATTTTTGTCTACCTTCGATTTTCCAGCATCTGCAGTTCCTTCTTAATCTCAGAGAAACATCGCCCGAACCTTCACCGCTGCCGAAAGCATGGACAGGCAACACACACACAGGCACGAGGGCAACAGCAGGCAAAGTCAAGCGATCGGATCTGCTTGGGCGCCATTCTGCATCCGCATACTTGTCAGAATGAAAAGTGGCACGACATATATACACAGGCACACACACACACACACACATAAAATGCATGTCGATAAAAGCTTGATGAACACGGGAAGATGCTCCAGATCAGGGTTAATGACCGGATACCAGTCCTCATTCTGAAGGCGCAGGACATCCTTGTGATACAGGTCGAGGCCTCGTGGAAGAACCAGGTTTGGACAGGCTACCGATTGAAAACAATGATTGTGCTGTCACACGTGGCAATGGCACCTCTCTCTGCTCTCCCGAGCAAAGCTGGCAGTCCCTGCTGCAGTCAAGTTTGTTCCAGGGCTCTGCCAGTGGATGTTAATCCCATTTGTCTCATAGTTTTTTGGTTGGGGGAAATGTCTCAGTCCTTTGGAAGAAGTGCAGACGGTGCCAGTTTGTGTATGCGGATCCGCATTGATGCACGGGTGGGTCAAGGGTCTCGTTCCTTCTTCACTTTGATGTCGCCGGCCAGGATGGTGGCGATCTCCCCCTGCATGAAGGCCCAGGGCACGCTGGAGCCCACCAGCGGGCACTTCTCGCCACTGGGGCAGTAGACCTCGCCGCCGGCCCCCTGCGCCTTGATGCTCTCCCGCGAGCAGGGGAAGCAGAACTTTGTGGGCGGGCACGGAGGGGCACTGGACGAAGTGGGTGTCTTCCAGCCGCTGGTGGCAGATGGTGCAGCACAGGGGCCCGTTGGAGGAATCGGGGGCCCCCTGAGGCTCGCAGGCCTGCCCGGCTTCGGGGGCTCCCGGCTCCCCGTTACGCGGCGTCAGGCGCCTCTGCCCAAGCGCCGTGGTGGAGTGGACCGCCTGCCCACCGTCCTTGGGGTCCGAAGCGCTGCTGCTGACCAGGGCGACGGGCGATTGACCCACGGCCCCTTCGGCCAGCGATGCCCAGGAATGCCCGTCTCCTGCCGCCGCCTTGCCAGCTTCGGGCTCCCCGTCCGGAGAAGCTTTACGGCGGCGATGCCCGGCTCTGGGCAACCCCAGTCCGCCCGCCTGGGACTCGGGCATCAGCTCGGCTGGCACGGGCTCCTTGAAGAGTCGGGCTCCCTCTGTCAGTAGGTGGGACAGGGGCCTCCAGTCTGCACTGTTGCCTCCAGGCCTCCTCTGGTATTCCAGGCCCTCTAGGCCAGGGCTGCAGGCCCTCTCCTTGTTGCAGTCGCCCAGCATCCGGCGGCAGGCCTCGGCAGCCCCGCAATGCACCGACCCCGAGCCGGGCGGGTACTCGACCAGCAGCCGCAACTCCAGGGCCCGGTCTTGGGGCCTCTCGGCCGCATCGAAGGCCAGGACTCGGGCTCCCAGCGACGGCTCGGCCCGCAGGCGGAGGGCGACGGGTGCGCACTCGGACAGGCCGAGGAGAGAGTCCCTGACGGCGGCCGGCCTTCCAGCCCACTCCTCGGCTCGGTGGCGCAAGGCGCGGCCTAGCTCGGCCAGCGGCTCAGCCGGAGGAGGGCCAGGCTTGTCCCGTAGAGCCCGCTCCAACTCGGGCCGGCGGCCGGGCTCTAGGCCCATGGGGTTGAGGCCTAGCAGCGCGGCGGGCCCGAGGAGAGTGCGGGGAGGTACAGGCCCGGGACCGGGCCCCGGCGGTGGGTAGTCGGGCAGCTGCAGCAAGCGGTGCGGGTGCCGGGGAGCGGGAGAACGCGGCGGCGGGGCCTGGGCCTGGGCCTGTACCTGAGCCTGGGCCTGTGGTAGTCCGTGCGCCCGCTTCAGGTGCCTCGCCTGCTCGATCACCCGCTCGATGCGGTCGGCGCCCTCGTAGTTGACGCAGCCGCGGCACACGGCCTGTGAGAAGTCCCAGATCATCGCCCACGGCATTCGCGGCAAGTCGCACAAGTAGCACGAGTGGCGGCGACCACCTGATGATGATGCTGATGATGCCGAGCTGGAGCCGGGTGGAGGCGGCGGCGCTGAGCCCATGGCCCGGCCCGGCCCGGGGTGGAGGGGGGGGAGGGGCGGTGCTGGCGGGCGGGCGGTGCGGGGAAAGGAGACGCGGCCCGCGGCGCGAGTGCGCTCACAATGGCGGGGACATTGGACACGACTAGGCCCACACCCGCTCTGCGCCTGCGCAGCCTGCGGGCTCCTCACACTGCGTCTGCGCGGATTCTTTGCCCCGCAACTTGCGTCACACTGCGACTGCGCGGACTCTTTGCCCCGCAGGTTGCGTCACACTGCGACTGCGCAGATTCTTAACTTGCGTCACACTGCGACTGCGCGGATTCTTTGCCCCGCAACTTGCGTCACACTGCGACTGCGCGCTTTCTTTTGCCCCGCAACTTGCGTCACACTGCGTCTGCGCCAATCTCTTTGCCCACCCCCACCATGCACCGCACTGCGGCTGCGTTGAGCTCGACTCCCTTCGTGCTCACTGCGCCTGCGCCGGTCGCTCTTGCCCCTCACTGTGCGTCGCGCTGCGCCTGCGCGGATTCTTCGCCCCGCTCCTCGGGCCAGCAGTGCGCCTGCGCTAGCTTCACCAGGGGCCCCGTCTCCAGGAATGGCACGTCAACACGTCGCTCCCACCGGAGTGACGCCATCGCGCTGCCCCACTGATGTCTGGGATTTGTAGTCCCTGGCCAAGTGACCAGAGTGTTTTGTTGTCATTGACTGAAAGTGTAGGTATGTTGCAAAGCCTACCTGAAGCGTCTTTGAAAATCTGTCCCAGCCCGTGTGCGCGATTTTGGCGCCGTTTAGAGGGGGCGGGTTTAAAACGCGATTTTCTCTAAGCTGTTCCAATCGAAAATGTTCAGCCTAGTTAATTATTAACGAAAAATCGCTGGAAGACCCCGTCGCAAAAGCTATTATTAGTTTTAAAGGCCTTGAATAATAGTTATAGTAGTTTAAAAATCAATCTCTAAACCCGCGACCGCCAGCAACCGCAGGGTCTTATAAAGCAAATAGCAGAAGTTAGGTTGTATATATTTACATTAAAAAGGGCTTCTAAAGATCCTTTTATACAAAGTTTAATATTGCGAGTAGCTCATTTTGAGCCCATTATATCGCGCAGTATTTTTCTGGGCATTTGGGGCACAAATCTACCGCAATGTGAACGTTCTAAACCAGCGCGTTCCACAGGGACCCACTGGAAAGCTGATTTAAATGGGCATTTATTTACAGCAATTAAACACTAAATTCCTTCCATTTGGCCTATAAATTAATGTAAATGAGATTTAAAAATCATGTTTTATTGTGAATTATTTGTGAATATTATTTGGACATTTAGGCTATTTAAAAATGTTAATCATTTATTAAGAAATGGATAGATGTTTAGATCTAGTAATTGAAGTCTGAAATTAGCTACAATTAGGTAACTAACTAATTATATGCTTTAATTTCAGGTCATCCAAGTAAGATTATTTTATATTTGTTTCAGAATGCTTCAATCTATGATAACTGAAAATTTCATTCAGTTCTCTTAATTTTTAAGAAAGTTATGGGCTTTTGACTGTTCACGATCACAGCTTTTTTGTTATGTCCATAGAAAATCAATAGGGAACAAGATGCTCATTTCCGAGTATGAAAATGGCCATGACTTTTTAAATACTTGAGATATGAAAGTGAATTAGGTGTCAAATTAAACTTATTTTTATGCTTTATCTGATGGGATAAATTACAGACTTGATTTTTAAAATCTCAAAATTTTGTAACATTGCTAGAAAGTGACCCTTGTGTCCTGGACCTCATCCACTGTCAGCCCAGTGAAGCCCAACACAAACTGGTGGAGCAGCGCCTGATATCATATTGTCCTTGGGCAGCTCACACCCCAACGGTATGAACATTGACTTCTATAACTTTAAATAACCCTTGTTTTCCCTTTCATAGATACAGCACGGAAACAGGCCCTTCGGCCCAACTTGCCCATACCGGCCAACATGCCCCACCTAGGCCATTTAGGGCTTAGGTGGTGTTAATTTGTGTTTATTGTTGTTTATTATTGGTTTTTTTTTTATAGAAAGCGGGAAAAAGAGAGGGTAGAAAGTTACAAATAAAAAAGAAAGCAAAAAACACAACAGAAAAACAAGGGAGGTGGAATGGGTTACCTGTAATACATCAATGGAGATAGGTTCGTAGGTTATAAAGTATAAAGTATAGTTTTTCATCTGTTCCTGAGTTCAAGTTTCAGCTGGGTCCTCGTGCTGTGCCAATCTATCCCTTCAGATAGTTAATGAATGGAGCCCAAATTTTATGGAAAAGATCTTGTTTGTCCATTAAGACAAGTCTAATTCTTTCTAAGTATAGGGTCTCCCTATAATTGTTTATTATTGTATGATTGTATTTATGACTGCAGGCACGAAATTTCGTTCAGACCGTAAGGTCCAAATGACAATAAAGGTATTCAATTCAATTCAATTCGATTCAATCAATGAGGAAAAACCATTCCATCCAGAGAGTTGCGAATCTGTGGGATTCTCTGCCACAGAGGGCAGTGGAGGCCAATTCACTGGATGTGTTCAAGAGAGAGTTGGATTTAGCTCTTAGGACTAACGGAATCAAGGGATATGGGGAGATGGCAGGAACAGGGTACTGATTGTGGATGATCAGCCATGATCACATTGGATGACTGTGCTGTAATCTTTCACAATCAGCAAACTTGCAAATCTTTGTTCAAGAAGGAACTGCAGATGCTGGAAAGTCGAAGGTAGACAAAAACGCTGGAGAAACTCAGCGGGTGCAGCAGCATCTATGGAGCGAAGGAAATAGGCAACGTTTCGGGCCGAGACCCTTCTTCAACTTGCAAATCTTGCCCTGTATGTTCTCATCCAAATCAACGGTCTCGATCTCTCTCTCCACTCCTCCCCCATCCTAGTTATCTGACCAGTCTGAGTGTCCTGATTAAATTTTACTGATTGTATGCTTTGTTGTCACCTTCTTCCAGCTAACAATGATCTCTTCTACCTCTACTTTGATGCCTCCTTTTCACACCTGACCCTTCCTTATCTCCCTCTCCCCTGACGCTCAGTCTGAAGAAGGATCAAAGATGGACACAAAAAAGCTGAAGTAACTCAGCGGGTCATCTAGCATCTCTGCAGAAAAGGAACAGGTGATGATTCAGGTCGAGACCCATCTTACACACATTACATGTAAATATCCCTCCCCTCCCTCCAACAAATTGCAATGACGAGGAAACACTTTTTCTCACAGAGAGTGGTGAGTCTGTGGAATTCTCTGCCTCAGAGGGCGGTGGAGGCCGGTTCTCTGGATGCTTTCAAGAGAGAGCTAGATAGGGCTCTTAAAAATAGCGGAGTCAGGGGATATGGGGAGAAGGCAGGATCGGGGTACTGATTGGGGATGATCAGCCATGATCACATTGAATGGCGGTGCTGGCTTGAAGGGCCGAATGGCCTACTCCTGCACCTATTGTCTATTGTCAATTGTCTATTGACAACATCCCCTTCTTTGGTTGAAAGCTCCCTAAATTTTGTACAATAGGTGGCGCAGCGGTAGAGTTGCTGCCTCACAGCACCAGAGACCCGGGTTCGATCCTGACCACAGGTGCTGTCTGTACGGAGTTTGCACGTTCTCCCCGTGACCTGCGTGGGTTTCCTCCGAGATCTTCGGTTTCCTCCCACACTCCAAAGACGTACAGGTTTGTAGGTTAATTGGCTTGGTGTAAAATGTAAAATTGCCCCCAGTGTGTGTAGGGTGGTGTTAGTGTGCGGGGATCGCTGGTCGGCACGGACTCGGTGGGCCGAAGGGCCTGTTTCCGCGTGTGTATCTCGAAACTAAACTAAATGGAGTGAATGGAAGGTGCAGTAGCATCTATGGAGCTAAGGAAATAGGCAACGTTTCGGGCCGAAACCCTTCCGGGTTTCAGCCCGAAACGTTGCCTATTTCCAGAAGGGTTTCGGCCCGAAACGTTGCCTATTTCCTTAGCTCCACAGATGCTGCTGCACCATAACTCAGCGGGTCAGGCAGCATCTGTGGAGAACATGGATAGGTGACGTTTCACAGAGTGCTGGAGTAACTCAGCGGGTCAGGCAGCATCTGTGGAGAACATGGATAGGTGACGTTTCACAGAGTGCTGGAGTAACTCAGCGGGTCAGGCAGCATCTGTGGAGAGTGTTCAAAAGGGAACTGCAGATGCTGGAATATCGAAGGTACACAAAATTGCTGGGGAAACTCAGCGGGTGCAGCAGCATCTATGGAGCGAAGGAAATAGGCGACGTTTCGGGCCGAAACCCTTCTTCAGAGGAGGTTGGTTTGTGTGATGGCCTGGGCTGCATCCACTACAATTTCTTGCGGTTCCAGGCCATGAGGAGAAATTTCCTGTTTTTACCTTCATCCTTGAGGCTCACACTCTGTCATTCTCTCCCTGAAACCTCCCATCCCTCTTACTGCAACAGAGCTATTCGAGACACGTTTGAAAAGCCTCTCTCACACACAACGAAGGTAGACAAAAATGCTGGAGAAACTCAGCGGGTGCAGCAGCAGCTATGGAGCGATTGAAATAGGCAACGTTTCGGGCCGAAACCCTTCTTCAGACTGATGTGAGGGTGGGGAGGGGGGGAAGAAGAAAGGAAGTGGTGGAGCCAGTGGGCTGAGGGAAAGCTGAGAAGGGGAGGAGAAAGTAGGGACTAGAGACAAAATGCTGGAGAAACTCAGCGGGTGAGGCAGCATCTATGGAGCGAAGGAAATAGGCAACGTTTCGGGTCGAGACCCTTCTTCAGACTGATGTGAGGGTGGGGAGGGGGGGAAGAAGAAAGGAAGTGGTGGAGCCAGTGGGCTGAGGGAAAGCTGAGAAGGGGAGGAGAAAGTAGGGACTAGAGACAAAATGCTGGAGAAACTCAGCGGGTGAGGCAGCATCTATGGAGCGAAGGAAATAGGCAACGTTTCGGGCCGAAACCCTTCTGGGTTTCGGCCCGAAACGTTACCTATTTCCTTCCTGAAGGGTTTCGGGACGAAACGTTGCCTATTTCCTTCGAGGTGGAGCCAATGGGCTGAGGGAGAGCTGAGAAGCGGAGGAGAAAGTAGGGACTACCTGAAATTTGAGGTCAATGTTCATACCGCTGGGGTGCAGACTGCCCAAGCGAAACTAGTTGCGTTTAGTTCGGAGATACAGCGCAGAAACAGACTCTACGGCCCACCGAGTCCACATCGACCAGCGATCCCGCGCATTAACACTATCCTACACACACTAGGGACAATTTACATTTACACCAAGCCAATTAACCTACAAACCTGCACGTCTTTGGAGTGTGGGAGGAAACCGAAAATCACGGAGAAAACTCATGCAGTCACGGGGAGTCTCTGGGTGCTTTGGTTACCTCCTACATCCCAAAGACACGGGGGGTTTGCAGGTGGATTGGCTTCTGTAAATTGTCCCGCGCATGTCGGATCGGGCTAGTATGCGGGGTGATCGCTGAAGGGCCCAGTTCCCACGCTATATCTCCAAAGTCTGAAGTTCGTAGAGGGTCGGCATGGACTCGGTGGGCCGAAGGGCCTATTTCCGCGCTGTACCTAAAGTTGCCCATTTCCGACACTTCCCTACCATTTCTTGACCTCACTATCTCCATCGCAGGCGATAGACTTCTGACCGACATCCACTATAAACCCACTGACTCCCATGGCTATCTGGACTACACTTCTTCCCACCCTGCTTCCTGTAAGTGACTCCATCCCCTACTCCCAATTCCTCTGTCCCAGCCGCATCTGCTCCCAGGATGAGGCGTTCCACACCCTCTCTCACACAACAGCGCTCTGCAGTTCAACAGCTCATCACCAGATGGTAGCCTTGCTCCACGGATAACCCATTGTGGTTCCAACCAGACACAAAATGCTGGAGTCACTCAGCGGGTCAGGCAGCATCTGTGGAGAGAAGGGAATGGGTGACGTTTCGGGGTCGATACGATAGAATTTTATTTATCCCAGGAGGGAAATTGATCTGCCAACAGCCATAAAACACAAGATACATGAAATTAAAGTGAAGAGAAGAAAGGTTTGGGGATGTGCAAAGAATTTGGGGTGGGGGGGGTGGGGGGGGGGGAGAGGGGAGTCAGTCTACCCCATGACAGAGGGGGAGAAGTTGTACTGTTTGAGTCGAGACCCTTCCTCAGACTGAGAGCCAGGGGGAAGGGAAACGAGAGATATAGACAGTGAGTACCTGGAGTATTGTGTGCAGTTTTGGTCCCCGAATTTGAGGAAGGACATTCTTGCTATTGAGGGAGCCCAGCGTAGGTTCACAAGGTTAATTCCCAGGATGGCGGGACTGTCATATGCTGAGAGAATGGAGCAGCTGGGCTTGTACACTCTGTGGAGTTTAGAAGGATGAGAGGGTATCTCATTGAAACATTTATGAGATTGTTAAGGGTTTGGACACGCTGGAGGCAGGAAACATGTTCCCGATGTTCCAGAACCAGGGGCCACAGTTTAAGAATAAGGAGTAAGCCATTTAGAACGGAGACGAGGAAACACAGTGGTGAGTGTGTGGAATTCTCTGCCTCAGAGGGCGGTGGAGGCAGGTTCTCTGGATGCTTTCAAGAGAGAGCTAGATAGGGCTCTTAAAGATAGTGGAGTCAGGGGATATGGGGAGAAGGCAGGAACGGGGTACTGATTGGGGATGATCAGCCATGATCACATCGAATGGCGGTGCTGGCTCGAAGGGCCGAATGGCCTCTACTCCTGCACCTATTGTCTATTGTGATGGAGAGAGATACAGAACAAATGAATGAAACGCAAAAAAAGTAATGATGATAAATGAAAGGCGATTGTTAGCTGTGTGCTAGATAAGAACAAGATGCTGGTGTGACTTGGGTGGGGGAGGGATGGAGAGAGCGGGAATTGAAATTAGAGACAGAAGGGTCTCAACCCGAAACGTCACCCATTCCTTCTCTACAGAGATGCTGCCTGTCCCGCTGAGTTACTCCAGCATCTTGTGTCGACCTTCGATATTACCAGCTGCCCAAGCGAAATATGTCGAGATTTATTGACTGAAGGTGATGAGTGGAGTGAATGGGCCCCTCTGTCAAATCCTATGGGGGGGGGGGGGGGTGGTGTCACCTTTGCTGGTCAGGGAGGGTTGTTGGTGCCAAATCACACCCTCTAGCAGTGTGGAGAACACAGCCATTCATGGAGCAGTCGCAGCCATGAGGAGCAATGATGAAAGAACGGATTGTGCAGGGAGGAACTGCAGATGCTGGTTTACAATGAAGGTAGACACAAAACGCTGGAGTAACTCAGTGTCTCGACACAAAACATCACCCAATTCCTTCTCTCCAGAGATGCTGTCTGACCCGCTGAGTTACTCCAGCATTTTGTGACTATCTTCTTCTTTGAAAGAAGGGATTGTTGGCCAGAAGCTCAGCCTGTGGGTGCGGGCGGCAACGCACAACGCGATCAGTGCTTGATCTTACGTTTGCAGGCTTTCATTCTCCATGAAATGTGAAAAGGCACACACCTCCAGATTCAGAGGTCGACAAAAATGCTGGAGAAACTCAGTGGGTGAGGCAGCATCTATGGAGCGAAGGAATAGGTGGCGTTTTGGGTCGAGACCCTTCTTCAGACCGATCGCCTTCCAGATTCAGGCTCAGCACTTCAACTCCCCCTCCCATTCCGAATCAGACCTTTCTGTCCTGGGCCTCCTCCATGGCCAGAGTGAATCCCACCGTAAATTGGTGGAGCAGCACCTCATATGATGTCCATTAATTCTGCGACTCTGGTTATGTATGAGTTCCCAAGACCCACTCGCCCACTACTGGTTTAGTTTAGTTTAGATACAGAGTGGAAACAGGCCATTCGGCCCACCAAGTCCATGCCAACCAGCGATCCCACCACACTAACACTATCCTACACCCACCAGGGACAATTTTACATTTACACCAAGCCGATTAACCTACAAACCTGTACGCCTTTGGAGTGTGGGAGGAAACCGGAGATCCTGGAGAAAACCCACACAGGTCACGGGGAGAACGTGCAAACTCCGTACAGACAGCACCCGTAGTCGGGGTCGAACACGGATCTCCGGCGCTGTGAGGCAGCAAGTGTAGAGAGAGAGAGGGTCTTAGTAGAGGGTATCAGGGTCGTTAGAGAGGGTCAGAGTAGAGAGAGAGAACGGAGGGCTGAGGGCCCTAAGGCAGAGGGATGATTGGGTTCGAAAGATGCAGCATAGAAACAGGCCCTTCGGCCCACCAAGTCCATGCTGACCATCGATTACTCCGCACACTAATACTATCCTACACACACTAGTGAAAATTTTCAGAAGCCAATTAACCTACAAACCTGTACGTCTTTAGAGTGTGGGAGGAGACCCAGGCAGGTCATCTATGGAACGAAGGAATGGGTGACGTTTCGGGTCACCTCATCAACTAATCCTTCGCTCCATAGATGCTGCCTCACCCGCTGAGTTTCTCCAGCATTTTTGTCTACCACTGATCTTGCGATCTGCAAAGGTGCAGGCAGCTGCAGTACCTGTCTCAACCAGTTGGCAGTGCTGGTGAGCTACCTTGGCAGTGAAGGTTCACTCTGATAGTGAGTTAGGTCTCAAAGGACTCAGAGTGCTGGAGTAACTCAGCGGGTCAGGCAGCATCTGTGGAGAACATGGATAGGTGACGTTTCACAGAGTGCTGGAGTAACTCAGTGGGTCAGGCAGCATCTGTGGAGAACATGGATAGGTGACGTTTCACAGAGTGCTGGAGTAACTCAGTGGGTGCAGTAGCATCTATGGAGCTAAGGAAATAGGCAACGTTTCGGGCCGAAACCCTTCCGGGTTTCAGCCCGAAACGTTGCCTATTTCCAGAAGGGTTTCGGCCCGAAACGTTGCCTATTTCCTTAGCTCCACAGATGCTGATGCACCATAACTCAGCGGGTCAGGCAGCATCTGTGGAGAACATGGATAGGTGACGTTTCACAGAGTGCTGGAGTAACTCAGCGGGTCAGGCAGCATCTGTGGGGAACATGGATAGGTGACGTTTCACAGAGTGCTGGAGTAACTCAGCGGGTCAGGCAGCATCTGTGGGGAACATGGATAGGTGACGTTTCACAGAGTGCTGGAGTAACTCAGTGGGTCAGGCAGCATCTGTGGAGAACACGGATAGGTGACGTTTCACAGAGTGCTGGAGTAACTCAGCGGGTGCAGTAGCATCTATGGAGCTAAGGAAATAGGCGACGTTTCGGGCCGAAACCCTTCCGGGTTTCAGCCCGAAACGTTGCCTATTTCCAGAAGGGTTTCGGCCCGAAACGTTGCCTATTTCCTTAGCTCCACAGATGCTGATGCACCATAACTCAGCGGGTCAGGCAGCATCTGTGGAGAACATGGATAGGTGACGTTTCACAGAGTGCTGGAGTAACTCAGCGGGTCAGGCAGCACCTGTGGAGAACATGGATAGGTGACGTTTCACAGAGTGCTGGAGTAACTCAGCGGGTCAGGCAGCATCTGTGGAGAACATGGATAGGTGACGTTTCACAGAGTGCTGGAGTAACTCAGCGGGTGCAGTAGCATCTATGGAGCTAAGGAAATAGGCAACGTTTCGGGCCGAAACCCTTCCGGGTTTCAGCCCGAAACGTTGCCTATTTCCAGAAGGGTTTCGGCCCGAAACGTTGCCTATTTCCTTAGCTCCACAGATGCTGATGCACCATAACTCAGCGGGTCAGGCAGCATCTGTGGGGAACATGGATAGGTGACGTTTCACGGAGTGCTGGAGTAACTCAGCGGGTCAGGCAGCATCTGTGGAGAACATGGATAGGTGACGTTTCACAGAGTGCTGGAGTAACTCAGCGGGTCAGGCAGCATCTGTGGGGAACATGGATAGATGACGTTTCACAGAGTGCTGGAGTAACTCAATGGGTCAGGCAGCATTTGTGGAGGACATAGATTTGGTTTGGATTGCATTGGTTTTAGTTCAGTGTAGATTAGAGATACAGCGCGGAAACAGGCCCTTCGGCCCACCGAGTCCACACTAGTTCTATGCTATCCCACCTTCTCACCCACTCACAGGGCTATTTACAGAGGCTGAGTAACCTACAAACCCGCACGTCTTTGGGATGTTTTAGTTTTTATGTGTTAGCGTCACATGTACCGAGGTACAGTGAAAAGCTTTCTTGTTGCGTGCTATCCGGTCAGAGAAAAGATAATATACATGATTCCAATCAAGCCGTCCACAGTGTACAGATACAGGATACCTTAACGGGCTGGCCCCCACCTCCATCAAAAATCTGCTTTCCCACCCACCACACCACCTCCAGGTCCCGCAGATCATAGAAACATAGAAAATAGGTGCAGGAGTAGAGGCCATTCAGCCCTTCGAGCCTGCACCGCCATGATCATGATACCCAACTCAGTATCCTGTACCTGCCTTCTCTCCATACCCCCTGATCCCTTTAGCCACAAGGGCCACATCTAACTCTATCTTAAATATAGCCAATGAACTATTTGTGGGTAGTTGAGGGCAGTTCATTGGCTATATTTAAGAGGGAGTTAGATGTGGCCCTTGTGGCTAAGGGGATCAGAGGGTATGGAGAGAAGGCAGGTACGGGATACTGAGTTGGATGATCAGCCATGATCATATTGAATGGCGGTGCAGGCTCGAAGGGCCGAATGGCCTACTCCTGCACCTATTTTCTATGTATCTATGTATCTATGAACTGTGTGGCCTCAACTACCTTCTGTGGCAGAGAATTCCAGAGATTCACCACTCTCTGTGTGAATTTTTTTTTTCTCATCTTGGTCCGAAAAGACTTCCCCCTTATCCTTAAACTGTGAGTTTAAAGATCGGCCGACTTGGGCCTCTGACCATCCAGCGGTCTAGGCATAAGCTCTGGGGCGACCGCGCCTTTGTGGTTGCAGCTCCTAGACTGTGGAACAGCATCCTCCTTCCCATCAGAACTTCCCCCTCCATCGACTCTTTTAAGTCGAGACTTAAAACTTATTTCTCCTCTCAAGCCTTTCTTGAGGTCCTCTGAGGGATCGCTGTATGTATGTATTTATGTACATACTGTTAGAACTGTGTACCATGGTAGTACCTGCACTGATGTAAAGCACTTTGGTCAACGAGAGTTGTTTTTTAAATGTGCTATAGAAATAAAATTGACTTAACTAGAAGGATGAGCGGGGATCTTATAGAAACATATAAAATGATAAAAGGACTGGACGAGCTAGATGCAGGAAAAATGTTCCCAATGTTGGGCGAGTCCAGAACCAGGGGCCACATAGTCTTAAAATAAAGGGGAGGTCATTTAAGACTGATGTGAGAAAAAACTTTTTCACCCAGAATTTGTGGAATTCCCTGCCACAGAGGGCAGTGGAGGCCAAGTCACTGGATGGATTTAAGAGAGAGTTAGATAGAGGGGCTAGTGGAATCAAGGGATATGGGGAGAAGGCAGGCACGGGTTATTGATAGGGGATGATCAGCCGTGATCACAATGAATGGCGGTGCTGGCTCGAAGGGCCGAATGGCCTCCTCCTGCACCTATTTTCTATGTTTCTATGACTTGAGGATAAAGGGAATAACATTCAGTGCAACTTATACCATTGATGTCTGATAAAGTCGATTCAATAGAGTTGAAAGGTCTCCAGTGAGGTAGATGGGAGGTCAGGACCATCTCTACTTTAGATCTACAGATACAGCGTGACTCACACTGATAATGCGGCACTGCATTAGTGTTGCTGCTTTTATAGTGGGATCTTGTTGTGTTTCCCTGCATTGCAACCATGAGCCAAGCATTCTCCATTTGGGCCGGCACGGTGGTGCAGCGGGTGGAACTGCTGCCTCACAGTTCCAGGGACCCAGGTTCGATCCTGGCCACGGGTGCTGTTCGCGCGTCCTCCCTGTGACCGCGTGGGTTTTCTACGGGTGCTCCGGATTCCTCCCACATCCTATGATTTCATAGCAAAAGGATTTGAGTATAGGAGCAAGGAGGTTCTACTGCAGTTGTACAGGGTCTTGGTGAGACCACACATGGAGTATTGCGTACAGTTTTGGTCTCCTAATCTGAGGAAAGACATTCTTGCCATAGAGGGAGTACAGAGAAGGTTCACCAGACTGATTCCTGGGATGTCAGGACTTTCAGATGAAGAAAGACTGGATAGACTCGGCTTGTACTCGCTAGAATTTAGAAGATTGAGGGGGGATCTTATAGAAACTTACAAAATTCTTAAGGGGTTGGACAGGCTAGATGCAGGAAGATTGTTCCCGATGTTGGGGAAGTCCAGAACAAGGGGTCACAGTTTAAGGATAAGAGGGAAATCTTTTAGGGCCGAGATGAGAAAATCATTTTTTACACAGAGAGTGGTGAATCTGTGGAATTCTCTGCCACAGAAGGTAGTTGAGGCCTGTTCATTGGCTATATTTAAGAGGGAGTTAGATGTGACCCTTGTGACTAAAGGGATCAGGGGGTATGGAGGGAAGGCAGGGATGGGATACTGAGTTGGATGATCAGCCATGATCATATTGAATGGCGGTGCAGGTTCGAAGGGCCGAATGGCCTACTCCTGCACCTATTGTCTTTGTTTCTATCCCCAAAGACGTGAGAGTCGGTAGGTTAATTGGCTTCTGTGCACACGCCCCCCCCCCCCCTCCACCCCCCCAGCACCCTGTGTGTGGGAGGAGGTGTCGAATCTGCAGTCAGTTAAGGCCATGTCCCACTTTCCCGAGTAACTCCCGAGTTTTCCCCTTGATTCGAACTCGGGGAATGTCGGTAGCGAGCCCGTAGGAGTTGGTAGCGAGTCCGTAGACGTTCCGTAGCGGCTCGTAATGGCAGCCGTAGGAACTCGGGGCATCAGGTAAGTCGGGACGTTTTTTCCAACATGTTGAAAAATGTCCACAAATAAAAATAGCGCCAAGTACCTCCGGCTGGCTATTACCGTAATTCTCCGAGTTCGAATCAATGGGAAAACTCGGGAGAATTCGTGAGTAACTCCGGGAAAGTGGGACAGGGGCTTTAGTTTAGTTTAGTTTAGTTTGGTTCGGAGATACGATACATGGAAACAGGCCCTTCAGCCCACCGAGTCCACATTGACCACTAATCACCCTTTCACACTTGTTCTATTAGAAACATAGAAACATAGAAATTAGGTGCAGGAGTAGGCCATTCGGCCCTTCGAGCCTGCACCGCCATTCAATATGATCATGGCTGATCATCCAACTCAGTATCCCGTACCTGCCTTCTCTCCATACCCTCTGATCCCCTTAGCCACAAGGGCCACTCTCTTTTGCTTTTGTTTTATATTAAAAAAAATTTTTCGTGAGATAGTAAAGAAAAGGTAGAAGGAGATAGAGTAGAAAAAAGAGAAGAAGAAAAAAAAGACAGACAGAAAGTAAATAAAAAATAAAGAGATTGAGAGAGATATACCTATTTAATATTTGTATTATTTGAGGGTTTTCCTTTGTGTTTTATTTTCTTTTTTAATTGCTTACAAGTTTATTTTGTGTTTGTATTTTTTAACATGTTCAATAAAATGATGTCCATCATGGCCAAGAATTAAAAAAAAATATATATTTTTCCACCCTTTCACCTGGTTCTGATACGTTTAATTTCTAAGGTTGTGTTGCACCATATGCTTGTAAAAAGTCGATAAAAGTAGACCAAATCATTAAGAATTGGTTTGTTTTGCCTATCAGGAGGTTATCTCTCTTTTTCAACTAGTCCCTACTATAAACTGTAGAGGGGCCCAATTGATAGGATGTGGAGAGAATTATAAACTGGGATTACTATCAAGGTTTGGTGCAAATGGGCCAGCATGGACTAAGTGGGCTGAAGGGCCTCTTTCCCTGCTGTTGAACTATGATTTATAAATCAAACTGCTCAATACTCCGTGCCAGAATCTGGGCTCCGCTCGAGCCTGCTCTCACCCTATAACTTTATTTATTTCAAAAATAAACTTTATGGCAGAATGTACACAACACCGGACATAGCTCTCCTTATATTTATAGCAAGGGCCAGTCCTCACATCCACTGTGTCAACAAGGCTCTCTCTCTTTGGGCGGCAGGGTGGTGCAGCGGGTAGAGCTGCTGCCTCTCAGCGCCAGAGACCAGGGTTCGATTCTGACTAATGGGCCTGTCCCACTCAGGGGCTACTACAGGCGACTCATGCAAACTTTTCAACATGTCAAAAACTATTCGGCGACAGGGGCGACAATTTCTGCTGTCGAAGGTTGTCATAGACAATAGACAATAGACAATAGGTGCAGGAGTAGGCCATTAGGCCCTTCGAGCCAGCACCGCCAAAAAGGTTAAGAACCACTTTTTTATTTTTTTTAATTTTTATTATGAAACTTTTATTCAAAAACTAAAAATAAACATAGAGTATTAACACAATCAAAGACTGCCTATGCTGACAGTTTACAAACAAATGATCGTCAAATTAATAACGTCAACGTCAACTGGACCCACGAATGGCCGTTGAAGGTCGAGTGTTCCGTTTATCAACAAAACACTCGACCTTCATCACTGGTTCAGACAATAGACAATAGGTGCAGGAGTAGGCCATTCGGCCCTTCGAGCCAGCACCGCCATTCAATGTGATCATGGCTGATCATCCCCAATCAGTAACCCCCCCCATTCCTGCCTTCTCCCCATATCCCCTGACTTCGCTATCCTCAAGAGCCCTATCTAAGCTCTCTCTTGAAAGCATTCAGAGAACCTGCCTCCACCGTCCTCTGAGGCAGAGAATTCCACAGACTCACAACTCTCTGTGAGAAAAAGAGTTTCCTCGTCTCCGTTTTAAATGGCTTACCCCTTTATTCTTAAACTGTGTGGCCCCTGGTTCTGGACTCCCCCAACATCGGGAACATGTTTCCTGCCTCTAGCGTGTCCAAACCCTTAATAATCTTATATGTGGGTGATGTCGCCAGGGGTTGTAGGTGAATTCCATTAAAACTAGTCCCTAGCAGTCGCCTTAAGAGTCGGTAGGTTAATTGGCTTCTGAGACCCTTTTAAGGGTGCTGTCTGTACGGAGTACTGATTGGGGATGATCAGCCACGAAGGGCCGAATGGCCTACTCCTGCACCTATTGTCTATTGTCAATCCATTGTCTAAACCAGTGGTTCTTAACCTTTTTGGCACCAGTACACGCATACGCGAACAAGACACTGTATGTGGTATGTACCTTTGTTAGGTTCCTAAACATGGGCCCAACAAATTGAGATGTTATTTGTGTCCTCTTCATGACCCCCGGCAAGGCCCCAAGTGACCCCCAGGTTAAGAACCACTGGTCGAAACATATCTTTCATTCATCTAGGTAGATAAAAATGCTGGAGAAACTCAGCAGGTGCGGCAGCATTTCTTGGAGCGAAGGAAATAGGCAACGTTTCGGGACGAAACTCTTCCGGGTTTCGGCCCGAAACGTTGCCTATTTCCTTCAGGGTTTCGTCCCGAAACGTTGCCTATTTCCTTCGCTCCATAGATGCTGCTGCACCCGCTGAGTTTCTCCAACACTTTTTGTCTACCTTCGATTTTCCAGCATCTGTAGTTCCTTTTTGAATCTGTCATTCTCTCTTCATCGCAGTTCCCTCTCCCCCGACTCTCAGTCTGAAGAAGGGTCTCGACCCGAAATGTCACCCATTCCTTTTCCTCCAGAGATGCTGCCTGACCCGCTGAGTTACTCCAGCGTTTTTGTGTCTCTCTATCATTCAACCATGAGACCTATCTAAACCCCTAATCCCAAAGAACCTCGTCAAGCCAATAGTGATGCCCCATTTGTATTTTCTCACCATATTCGGCAACAAAAACTCATGCTAAACGCAAAAAATATATATATATATAATCCTCTCCCCCTCCCACCAGCCTCTCTCCCCTCTGCCCGAATCACTAGGCCGGGGGGATGAACATAAAAGATCCCAGGATGAGCCTAGTCTTCTCTCACGAGAGAACACAAGTGTTTTTTTGTTTTCTCTCTGTTCTCCGAGAGATGTATAAATTATTCCCCCCCCTCCCCACTCGCAAACAAACGGCAGAATGAAAAGTGGAAAGGCTTCACGCTGGTGATGCTGCCGGGTAACCATGGCAACCGCTGCACCCAGCGATTGTGTTGCTCCTTGGCCTGCAACCGCGAGCAATTTAGTCCCCGCCGTACGTGACCAATGTAAAATAAACCCCCCCCGCGTATCGCGAACCCCCGCAAAACCGTTGGATGAAACGCAAAGCCCCTTCGCCGCATTTAATTTTGACACAGTTTGCTTCCCATACCCGCTTCCTCCATTTGAGGCCTAGTAGGCGTCTCGGCCTGCCGGCTAAAGCCGGGATAGAGACAAAAAAGCTGGAGTAACTCAGCGGGACAGGCAGCATCTTCTCTGGAGAGAAGGAATGGGTCTCTCAGGCTGAGAGTCAGGGGAGAGGGAGATACAGAGATAAGGAAGTGTGAGGTGTGAAAACAGGACAATGGGAATGGAGATCAAGGAACATGTAGGATAGATCATTGATAGCGGGGGGGAAGGTGAAAACAAAGCAAACAGTGGTCGGAGACAGTAAGACTGGTCGGAGAACTGGGAAGGGGGAGGGATGGAGAGAGACGGAAAGCAAGGGTTACTTGAAGTTAGAGAAGTCAATGTTCATGCCGCTGCCCAAGCGAAATATGAGGTGCTGTTCCTCCAATTTGCGCTGGGCCTCACTCTGACAGTGGAGGAGGCCCAGGACTGAAAGGTCAGTGTGGGAATGGGAGGGGGAGTTGAAGTGTTTAGCAACCGGGAGATCAGGTAGGTTCAGGCGGACTGAACGGAGGGGTTCAGCGAAACGATCGCCGAGCCTGCGTTTGGTCTCGGTGGGAGTTGGGGGGACAATGAAGGTGTCAAATGCCTCAAGCGAACGCGCGCGGGAAATTCCTGTCAAGAACGCAAACAAAATAGGGGCTGGTAGAGTCGCCGGGGACACGAGTTCCATCCTGACCTCGGGTGCTGTCTGTGTCACTTTTTAAATGTACTCCTCGGCCTGTGTTTTGGTTGTGGAGGACAAGGGAGGGGGGGGGGATGTTGGTGGGGATCACAGTTTTTTTTCCCGCTTGAGTTTTGTTGCCAAACATGGTGAAAACCTACCAACGAGGACCGTTTTTGTTCCGGTCCCTGGGACCACGTGGGTTTCCTCCGGGTGCTCCGGTTTCCTCCCTCATCCCCCCCCCCCCCCTCTCTGCACATTGCCCCCCAGTGTACAGGGAGTGGATAAGAAGTGGGTGAACATGGAAAGGCACGGTGGCGCAGCGGTGGAGTTGCTGCCTCACGGCGCCCGGGTTCGATCCCGACTACGGGCGCTGTCTGTACGGAGTTTGCACGTTCTCCCCGTGACCCGCGTGGGTTTTCTCCGAGATCTTCGGTTTCCTCCCACACTCCAAAGACGTGCAGGTTTGCAGGTTAATTGGCTTGGTGTAAAATGTAAAAATTGTCCCTAGTGTGTGTAGGATAGTGTTAGTGTGCGGGGATCGCTGGTCGGTGTGGACTCGGTGGGCCGAAGGGCCTGTTTCCGCGCTGTATCTCTAAACTAAACAAACTAACCAGTCAGCGGTAAGACAATACATGATTACAATCGAGCCAATCCACAGTGTACAGATACATGATAGAAACATAGAAAATAGGTGCAGGAGGAGGCCATTCGGCCCTTCGAGCCAGCACCGCCATTCATTGTGATCATGGCTGATCGTCCCTTATCAATAACCCGTGCCTGCCTTCTCCCCATATCCCTTGATTCCACCAGCCCCTAGAACTCTATCAAACTCTCTCTTAAATCCATCCAGTGACTTGGCCTCCACTGCCCTCTGTGGCAGGGAATTCCACAAATTCACAACTCTCTGGGTGAAAAAGTTTTTTCTCACCTCAGTCTGAAATGACCTCCCCTTTATTCTAAGACTGTGGCCCCTGGTTCTGGACTTGCCCAACATTGGGAACATTTTTCCTGCATCTAGCTTGTCCAGTCCTTTTATAATTTTATATGTTTCTATAAGATGCCCCCTCATCCTTCTAAAAGGGGTGATGAGGGGAGTACAAAGAGTATAGAAATAGTGCAGCGCAACATTTTCTAGGCCTTCCCCATCACAGAGGCTCCGACCCGTCAGCCTTGCTCTGGCCCATGTCCCTGCTCCCCCTCCCCCTCCCCACATACACACACACCCCTTCCCAGCCTCTGCCTGTATGGAACAGATGGGATGTATTTAGAATGACAATGGGGTGACACCAGTGGGCCCGATCTCCTGATTACGTGTTGCAAATCTTTCACAAAACGGCCAATGACAAGGTCACCGCGGCAGCCATCTGCTGCTCCGTGCCCTTAGGGGTCACCGACGTTCACCGTCATTTGCCGACACCCCCCCTCCCCCCCCACCCCACCCCCCCCCCCCCCCACCCTCCACCTCACCGCCGACACCGAGCTCGGCTTCTGATTATGATGTGAGCCATAATGTCGTACAACGTGGAAACAGGCCCTGCAGCCCAACTTGCCCACACCGAACCACCATGCCCCATCTACACAGGGCTCGAAGGGCTGAATGGCCTACTCCTGCACCTATTTTTCTATTTTTCTATTACACTCCTCCCACCTGCCCGCGTGTTTGGCCTGTATCCCTTTAAGCCTGTCCTATCCATGTACCTCTCCGAATGTTTCTGAAACATGGTGGTGGTACCTGCCTCAACTACCTCCTCCTGCAGCTCACATGCACCTTCCAGTGGAGTTTCTGCCTCACAGCGCCCGAGGCCCAGGTTCGATCCCGACCTCGGGTGCTGTCTGCGCGGAGTTAGCACGCTCTCCGTGTGACTACGTGAGTCTTCCCCCATCCCCTTCTGTTTCCTCCCACATGTTTGTCGGTTAATTGGCCCTCGGTAAATTGGATAGAATGGCGGACTAGACTGGATGGGCTGAATGGCCTAATTCTGCTCCTATCATTTATGAGGCAGTGCCTCAGGAAAGGGGGACATCCACCATCAAGGCTGCCCACCATCCCAGCCCTGCCTTCTTCTCTCTGCTACCACCGGAATGCTGCATTGATGGAGGAAAAGAACGATTCGGAGGTCCAAGCCGCGGAGGTTGGCCTCCCGTTCCAACGCCGGATTCCAACATCCCGGCGCGCTGCCCGTAGCGGCGACTGAGGAGGGCTCCGGAGGCCCTGACCACGGGCGAACATCATGAACATCAGAGGAAGATGACTGAACTTTGGTGCCTTCCCTTAATGCCCCTGTCCCACTTAGGCAATTAATTAGGCGACTACAAGCGACTGGGCTGTCCCCACAAGGGTCGCCGCGCAAACGTATCGAGGGTGGAAGACGTCGCACATGACCAAACAGAATGGCGAAAGCTTGCTGCCCAATGCACTCAACAGCGTAAGTAAGTCTCAGTACTAAAAGCCCTGTCCCACGGTACGAGTTCATTCCAAGAGCTCTCCCGAGTTTAAAAAAAATCAAACTCGTGGTAAGCACGGAGAATGAACGTAGCGGGTACATCGGAGCTCGGGGACGTCTCTTAGCGCTAACGGCAGGTCCTCGGGAAGACTCGCTAACGGCAGGTAAGCACGGGAAGACTCGTGAAGATTTTTCAACATGTTGAAAAATGTCCACGAGAGCCCCGAGTACCGACGAGCGGCCATTACCATAAATCTCCGAGTTCGAATCAGGGAAAACTCGGGAGAGAGAGCTCTTGGAATGAACTCGTACCGTGGGACAGGGCTTTAAGTGAGTTGCTGGTTGGAATTCAGGAAAAGCGGGGAGCAGAGTAATCTAAATTGGGGACAACGGATATACTGTAGTGAGGTAACGGCTGTGATCATATCGAGGGTCTGGGAGGGGTTTATATACAAGGGCGGTGGGTGTATGGAACGAGCTGCCACAGGAGGTAGTTGAGGCAGGTATTATAATAACATTGTGAATACATTTGGACAGGTACGTGGATAGTTAAGGAGGGAAATGTGTGTGAAAGAAACATGTTTCCCTCTCCACATATTTCCCTTGTGTAAGATGTGTGGGATTTCAGGTAAATTGGCCTCTGTAAATTATCCCTGGTGGGTCGGGAGTGGATGTGGTATAACATAGAACTAGTGTGAATGGGTGATCGATGGCTGGCATGGACTCTTGGGCTGAAGGGCCAGTTTCTATGCTGTATAGGACCATAGAGATGTACAGCACGAAAACAGGCTCTTCGGCCCAACTTGCCCATGCTGACCAAATTGCTCTATCTAAGGTTTTCCCATTTGCTCAGGTTTGGGCCATATTCCTCTAAACCATTGACTCCTGACAATGGATCCTGCCATGAGGAGTGAACTGGCAACATAAAAGCAACCTCCTCCAGTGGAGTGCAAATGGCTCTGATGGGGAGCTGGACACAAAAAGCTGGAGTGGGATAGGCAGCATCTCTGGAGAGCAGGAATGGGTGACGTTTCGGGTCGAGACCCTTCGGTTTCAGTCTGAAGGCAGCAAACATTCCCCCCGCATTAACCTACCCTCCCCCCACCACCACCCCCTCCCTCCCCTGGAGTATCAGCCCAAGCTCGCTGTAATCAAAGAAAGAGAGAAAGAGAGAGATGCAGCTGACAAACAGGCCCTTCGGCCCGCCGAGTCCGTGCCGACCATCAAGCACCTATTTACACCCGTCCTACACATCCTACATTTTCCCTGAGCATCGTCTGCTTTGATCTGTCGTTTTCACACCTTACCCTAAAGAGTATCTCCAGATTCCCTCTCCCCTGACTCCCAGTCTGAAGAAGGGTCTCGACCCGAAAATGTCGCCTGTTCCTTTTTCCCCGGAGATGCTGCTGCCCGACCCGCTGAGTTACTCCAGCATTTGGTGTCTTTCTTCGACTCTTGGCCACACAGCCTAACGATGGGTCGTGAACCCAGAATACAAGGGTGACCTGTCTACTTGCCTGCCTGCCTGCCCACCTGCCTACCTGCCTGCTTGCCTGCCTGCTTGCCTGCCTACCTGCCTGCTTACCTGCCTGCTTGCCTACCTGCTTGCCTGCCTACCTGCCTGCTTACCTGCCTGCTTACCTGCCTACCTGCCTGCTTACCTGCCTGCTTGCCTACCTGCTTGCCTGCCTACCTGCCTGCTTACCTGCCTGCCCACCTGCCTACCTGCCTGCTTACCTGCCTGCTTACCTGCCTGCCCACCTGCCTACCTGCCTGCTTGCCTGCCTGCTTGCCTGCCTACCTGCCTGCTTTCCTGCTTGCTTGCCTGCCTTCCTGCCTGCTTACCTGCCTGCTTACCTGCCTGCTTACCTGCCTGCTTGCCTGCCTACCTGCCTGCTTGCCTGCTTACTTGCTTGCCTGCCTGCTTGCTTGCTTGCCGATTTGTTCCCGATGTTGGGGTAGTCCAGAACAAGGGGTCACAGTTTAAGGATAAGGGGGGAAGTCTCTTAGGACCGAGATGAGAAAAACATTTTCACACAGAGAGTGGTGAATCTGTGGAATTCTCTGCCACAGAAGGTAGTTGAGGCCACACAGTTCATTGGCTATATTTAAGAGGGAGTTAGATGTGGCCCTTGTGGCTAAAGGCATCAGGGGGTATGGAGAGAAGGCAGGTACAGGATACTGAGTTGGATGATCAGCCATGATCATATTGAATGGCGGTGCAGGCTCGAAGGGCCGAATGGCCTCTACTCCTGCACCTATTGTCTATGCTTCTCAAGTTCAAGTTCAAGTGAGTTTATTGTCATGTGTCCCTGTATAGGACAATGAAATTCTTGCTTTGCTTAAGCACACAGAAAATAGTAGGCATTTACTACAAAACAGATAAATGTGTCCATATACCATGATATAAATATATACACACGTGAATAAATAAACTGCTTGCTTGCATGCTTGCAGTACCTGCAATGCAGCAGTGGCCAGCAGTGAAGGGGAGGAAATGACTGAGGTAAATAGCTCTGATTGGAAATGGCTCTGATGGAGGAGACAGTGGCTATAGGAATGCAGTGCTGGTTTTTGGGCTTTCCTTCCCCCCCCCCCCTCCTCCTCCTCTCTCCCCGTCACGTGACGGAGGGGGTTGGCTTCGGAGGGGGCGGGGCCAGGCTGGGGTCACGTGGGGTGAGCCCGGTGACGTCACGGGAGGGGGAGGGGGCTGGATGTGTTTCAATGTGAGGGGAGAAGTGGCTACAATGTACCAGCGTTCGGAGTGACTGATACATCCACAATTGCGACTGTGACCTCCCCCTGCAGAGAAAGCCCTGTGTGTGTGTGTTGTATCCTGGTGCTACCTCCTTCCTCTCTCCCCCCCCCACCCCCCACCCAAAAAAAAACTCCACTCCCCTCCCCTGAATAACATCCATCCCTGTGCAAACCTCCAGAACGCAAAAACGAACCCACAAAAAGAGGGGTAGGGTGTTTAAAAAAAGAAAATCTCAGTCCCACTGCCTCTGTGTCTAGCTGTGTGTGTGTGTCTATATCTCTGTGTCTCTCTCTCTTACTGTCGCTGTCTCTCTCTCTCTCTCTCCCTCTCTGTCGCTGTCTCTCTCTCTCCCTCTGCCTCTCTCCTCCACAATTGTTTAACAATGATGGCCCCTATGCAACAGAATGGGAATCACATAGAACTCGATCCCCCAGACTCAAGGAAGAGGCCATTAGAAGCGCCCATCGATGCCGGCAGTACAAAACGGACTAACACAGGAGGTGAGCACTATTCATACAACGAGGCAATCGCTGGTTTTATCCCGCACCGTGAGTGTGTGTGTGTGTCTGTGTGTGTGTGTGTGTGTGCAATCGACAAGGGAACTCGGAATTGATCAGCGAGCATTGAAACCTTGGCAGTTCCCGCAAAATGACACGGCGTAGAATCCTGTTGTTTTAAAATATATAAAACCTCTTTAGGAAAAAAAAAAAAAAAGGAAGGTCTCCTAAATAATTAAAACAGGAGTAACACTATTTCAACGAAAGGGATCGAATAAGCCTTCTGACTTGAGCGAGAGAAATGCCTTGCAATTGGCACCCCGAGCCTCCAGTTGCAAATCGCCAATGCTTAATGTCGAACTTAAAGTTGAATATATGTGTGTGTGTGTGTTTGTTTGTTTTTCTCGCGGTTTCGACATGTGAGTAAAGGCAAATGTGTTATTAAGACGCGGAGCTGGCAAGCACAATATAACAGGGGTTTTTTTGGGGGGGGGGGGGGGTGGTGGGGGTCGGTCACTATTGCTGTTAATTAGCTCAGCACCATTTTTAAAAGCGGGCACTATCTTCTAATTTTTTTATCAGAGGAAAAAAAAAAGCATCTTCACATTTGATGAAAAGCCCTATCCCGAATGATTCCATATACAATATTAAAATCAAAATCCACAAATGCCAAGTCAGCTTTTGGGGTTTAAATATATATGTGTTGTGTGTGTGTATTTAGAAGAAAAAAATGCTAATACATCTTTTGAGATTTTTCTAACTTCGCTTAATTTCTACTATTTTTGAGAGAAAATAAGATGTCAAATGTTTTTTTTTAAACCCAGAGAATTCATGTTGGTGCGTGAGAATTAAAATGCAGAAACACGTTGTATACCGTTATGTAGGTGGCATGGAAGTGATGGTAGTTAGATTGTGTGATTGGACCTCAGTAAAGTGCATTTAAATCGTGTTGTGAGGACGGCATAAGGAAATTCGGATAATGAGAGCGACTGAGGTGGTGATTGGATACGTTGTCATTTTTCTTCCTCGACCATAGAGCCATGCTTGCACCGGGTAGGAGTTTATGTAGAAAATCCGCTGTGATATTTTTTTTCCCTCTAATTCAGCTGGCGATGTGTTGGATTTGGAAAGGAGGGGGGAGGGGAGGGGGGGTGGTGGTGGGGAGAGGTGGTGGAGGAGGGGGGGGGGGGTGAGGAATGATGGTAATTTTTTTCTTATCCGCATTGCCTTGTATAATACGCTTCTGATCTTTATAAGATGTCTATATTAGTGATTTTGCTCTTTAAATATCTATGTGAATGCATCTTGTAACAGTATTATGGTGGCGTCTTTGCCATAGATTGGGGGAAATCTGATTTATCCTTTTATTTTCCAAAATTGCATTTTCTGTAAAGATAAGTCGAAAGCTATTAATGCGTTCATCCTTAAATTGAAAGCACTGTACAGATTGCGTCTGAAAGGAGAGAAAATGTTCTATTGGGGTATGCGGACATGATTTGACCAGATTTTTTTTTTGTTGGGCTGAGCGGTTTCGAAGTAGGTTCGGTCGATGTATGTTTGAGTGGTGAGATTGCTGCATTGGATTCAAAGCGTTGTGTGGCTTTTCCTCTCAAATGTCTTGCTAGACCTGTGTGACGGTGGCATCAATTGTGAAAGGGGACTCGAACCTGCCCGTCTGCGCCTCAACTCGAGTCGTGTTGGGACGGGGATGCCGTCCAGGGAGGTGGAATGTATCCAGGGTCTCCCGTGGTGGGTGAAGGGGAAATGAGGAAGATGTGGCCTTTTGATCTTTCTATCCATTCCCCTCTTCCATCAGTTGAAGGAACGATAGGCCTTCCTTGGTCCATGTGCACACCGGCCCTTTAGTTTCCCCAATTGGCCCTCAGCTGGTCCAACGTCCATTGGTGACCCGATGAGTTCTCCAGCAATTTGTGTTCTGCCTCATTAGATGTGTTGGGTTTTGGGGGTGAACTCATCTTTTTCAATGCATCCTCGTCCTAAGGTCCATGGAGTCTGTGGGAGGCGATCAGGAGATGATCCCCCCTCGTACACCCACCACACCGGGTGATTGTTGGTTAGTGTGGACTCAGTGGGCCGAAGGGCCTGTTTCCATGCTATATCTCTAAGCTAAACATTGTGTCTATTTCCTCTACTGATCCACTGCCTGACCCGCCGAGTTCTCCAGCACTTTGTGTTTGGTCTCATTAGATGTCGGGTTTGGGGGTGAACTCATCTCTTTCAATGCATCCTCGTCCTGAGGTCTATTGTGTCTGTGGGAGGCGATTAGGCTCTTAAAAATAGCAGTCAGGGGATATGGGGAGAAGGCAGGAACGGGGTGCTGATTGGGGATGATCAGCCATGATCACATGGAATGGCGGTGCTGGCTCGAAGGGCCGAATGGCCTACTCCTGCACATATTGTCTATTGACATCCATTGGTGTCATCGCCATTTTGGCCCAATCTCCATCTCATTCAGCCCTGGATTTTGCTACATAGGTGCCAGGTGAAGGTGGAATTAGACACTTCCTTCTCTCCAGCCATCAGACTTTGACTAACCCGAGAGTCAAGATTGTTTTAATTGTCTCATTTTCACACCTTGCCCTTCCTTACCTCTGTGTCACCCTCCCTCACCCTGAAAGGAACAGGTGACGTTTCGGGTCAGAAGAAGGGTCTCGACCCAAAACGTCACCCATCCCTTCTCTCCAGAGACGCTGCCTGTCCCGCTGAGATACTCCAGCATTTTGTGTCTATCTTCGGTGTAAACCAGCATCTGCAGTTCCTTCGGGCACATTAGATAGTTCTGGGTTGGCAAAATGGTGTTTGTTGATTGACCCAGGCCAGTTGAGGTTAAGATGATTTATCTGGTTGGTGTGATTACCCAGGCGAAATTGATTGGAGACCACCACAGTCCCCTCCCATCCCTCTGCCTATGATCAGTCTGAAGAAGGGTCCTGACCCAAATGTCAGTTTTGATCTCCCCTGACTCTCAGTCTGAAGAAGGGTCTCAACCTGAAACGTCTCCTATCCATGTTCTCCAGAGATGCTGCCTGACCCTCTGAGTTACTCCAGCACTTTGTGTCCTTTTGTGTAGATCAGCATCTGCTGTATAAGAAGGAACTGCACAGATTCTGGTTTAAACCGAAGATGGACACAAAAAGCTGGAGTAACTCAGCGGGTCAGGCAGCATCTCTGGAGAGAAGGAATGGGTCAAGACATGATGATCAGCCATGATCACATTGAATGGTGGTGCTGGCTCGAAGGACCGAATGGCCTACTCGGCTTATACACGCTAGCCGAGTAAAGACATTCTTGCCATAGAGGGAGTACAGAGAAGGTTCACCAGACTGATTCCTGGGATGTCAGGACTTTCATATGAAAAAAGACTGGATAGACTCGGCTTGTACTCGCTAGAATTTAGAAGGTTGAGGGGGAATCTTATAGAAACTTACAAAATTCTTAAGGGGTTGGACAGGCTAGATGCAGGAAGATTATTCCCGATGTTGGGGAAGTCCAGAACAAGGGGTCACAGTTTAAGGATAAGGGGGACGTCTTTTAGGACCGAGATGAGAAAATCATTTTTCACACAGAGAGTGGTGAATCTGTGGAATTCTCTGCCACAGAAGGTAGTGGAGGCCACAGTTCATTGGCTATATTTAAGAGGGAGTTAGATGTGGTCCTTGTGGCTAAAGGGATCAGAGGGTATGGAGAGAAGGCAGGTACAGGATACTGGGTTGGATGATCAGCCATGATCATATTGAATGGCGGTGCAGGCTCGAAGGGCCGAATGGCCTACTCCTGCACCTATTGTCTATGGTTCTATGATTTCTGCATCTATTGTCTATTGTCTATTGAGAACCTTCTTCAGATTTAATGTTCCTTGTTCCTTGAGTCTGAAGAAGGTCTCGACTCGAAACTTCACCCATTCCTTCTCTTCAGAGATGCTGCCTGACCCGCTGAGTTACTCCAGCATTTAGTGTCTATCTTCGGTTTAAACCAGCATCTGCAGTTCCTTCGTACACATTTCTCCAATCCAATTCCCTTTTGGCCATGGGGATGGGATCTTGAGAGGCAGTGCCCCCTTTCTGAATAGAGGGTACATTGCGGGCTATTGTGCCCCAAGTGCTTTCCAACACAAGATAACTAGACAGGTTGACTGACCTATTTTCCATTCCTTGCCACCCCATCCCCTCTTCCCGCAGTCTACATCCCGACTTGGGGTTCCATAGATGGACACAAAATGCTGGAGTAACTCAGTGGGGTCAGGCAGCATCTCTGGAGAGAAGGAATGGGTGACATTTCAGGTCGGGACCCGTGTTTCCAGAAAGGTTCTGGCCCGAAACGTCACCTATTCCGTCTTTAGTCAGAAGGTGGAGAATCTGTGGAATTCTTCGCCACAGAAGGCTGTGGAGGCCAAGTCAGCGGATATGTTTAAGACGGAAATGGATAGATTCTTGGTAGACAAAAATGATAGAGAAACTCAGCGGGTGAGGCAGCATCTATGGAGCGAAGGGAATAGGCAACGTTTTGGGTTGAGACCCTTCTTCAGATTCAAGGAACAGCAGATCTGAAGATTGCTTCTTAAACATGGATAGATTCTTGATTAGTACGGGTGCCAGAGGTTATGGGGAGAAGGCAGGAGAATGGGGTTAGGAGGGAGAGATAGATCAGCCATGATTGAATGGCGGAGTAGACTTGATGGGCCGAATTCTATTCCTTATTACCTTATGCTTCCTGACCTGCTGAGTTATTCCAGCATTTTGTGTCTATCTTTGACATGAACCAGCATCTACACACTTGGGATGCCATGAGGCCATTGTCTGTAGTTTAATAATAATAATACATTTTATTTATGGGCGCCTTTCAAGAGTCTCAAGGACACCTTACAAAAATTTAGCAGGTAGAGGAAAAACATGTAAGGGGAATGAAATAAATAGTAGAGACATGACTAGTACACAAAGTAAAGACAGAATTCAATACAAAACACAATATGAGGCAATTAATGCACAGATGAAAAGGGAGGGGGACGTGGGGCTAAGGATAGGCAGAGGTGAAGAGATGGGTCTTGAGGCGGGACTGGAAGATGGTGAGGGACACGGAATTGCGGATCAGTTGGGGGAGGGAGTTCCAGAGCCTGGGAGCTGCCCTGGAGAAGGCTCTGTCCCCAAAACTGCGGAGGTTGGACTTGTGGATGGAGAGGAGACTGGCTGATGTGGATCTGAGGGACCGTGAGGGTTGGTAGGGGGAGAGGAGGTCAGTGAGATATGGGGGGGCCAGATGGTGGAGGGCTTTGTAGGTGAGGATCAGGATTTTGTAGTTGATCCGGTGGGAAATGGGAAGCCAGTGAAGTTGTTTGAGGACTGGAGTGATGTGATGCCAGGATTTGGTGTGGGTGATGAGTCGGGCGGCTGCGTTCTGGACCAGTTGGAGTCGGTTGATGTAGGTGGAGCTGATGCCAAGGAGAAGTGAGTTGCAGTAGTCCAGTCGGAAGGAGATGAAGGCATGGATGAGTCTTTCAGCAGCGGGAGGTGTGAGAGAGGGTCTGAGTTTGGCGAAGTTGCGGAGATGAAAGAAGGAGGTTTTAATGACATGGCGGATGTGAGGCTCAAGGGAGAGGGTGGAATCAAAGATCACGCCAAGGTTGCGGGCCTGGGGAGATGGGGAGACAGTGGTACCGTCGATGGTGAGAGTGGGGTTATTGATTTTGCTGAGTGTGGCTTTGGAGCCTATGAGGAGGAATTCTGTCTTATCGCTGTTGAGTTTGAGGAAATTATGTTGCATCCAGGTTTTTATAGCTGACAAACAGGAGTTGATATGGGAGAGGGGGGGGTTGTGGGGGGATTTGGTGCCAAGGTAAATCTGGGTGTCATCAGCGTAACAGTGGAAGTCCAGATTGAAGTGGTGGAGTATCTGACCAAGGGGGAGGATGTAGATGATGAAGAGGAGGGGGCCGAGTACGGAGCCTTGGGGAACGCCTTGAGTGACTGTGGCTGTAGCAGAGGTGTGGTTGTGGAGAGAGATGAAGTGGGATCTGTTGGGAAGGTAGGAACGGAGCCAGCTGAGTGCAGAACCTTCAATGCCGAGGTCTTTGAGTCTGGTGAGCAGGATGTTATGGTTCACTGTATCGAAGGCTGCGCTCAGGTCGAGGAGGATGAGGATGTTGAGGGAACCAGTGTCAGCAGAGGTGAGGAGGTCGTTGGGGACTTTGAGGAGAGCAGTTTCTGTGCTATGGAGGGGGCGAAAACCAGATTGGAGGGGTTCAAGTAGGTTATACGCAAGGAGGTGGGAATTAAGTTGCGACGCAACGATACGCTCCAGGGTTTTTGAAAGAAAGGGGAGGTTTGAGAGTTTGAGAGTTTAGTGCAAATGGAAGACCATTGTGCCCATTCTGGCTGTGCTATCCCAATGGATTCCACCTTCCTGCCAATGGCATTACTAAAGGCATTGCAGATAGACACAAAACGTTGGAGACCTTTCTTCAGACCCGAATCGTCACCCACTACTTCTCTCCAGAGATGCTGCCTGTCCCGCTGAGTTACCCCAGCTTTTTGTGTCTATCTTCGGTTTAAACCAGCATCTGCAGTTCCTTCCTACACTAAAGACACTCCACCCGGGGCAGATTAATCGGGAGCAGAATGATGATCTATTCCACAAATTGGTTATATACTGGAAGAGGTAATGCTTGAAGGACCACAGAGCAAAAGCAGCTCCTGTTAGCAGGCTCGTTCAAGGACTCTGTGTGTCCTTAGACACAAAATGCTGGAGTAACTCAGCGGGACAGGCAGCATCTCTGGAGATAAGGAACGGGTGACGTTTCGGGTCCAGACCTTTCTTCAGACTTCAGTCCCAGTCTGAAGAAGGGTCTCAATAGACAATAGGTGCAGGAGTAGAGGCCATTCGGCCCTTCGAGCCACCACCGCCATTCAATGTGATCATCCACAATCAGTACCCCGTTCCTGCCTTCTCCCCATATCCCCTGACTCCCCTGACTCCGCTAATTTTAAGAGCCATATCTAGCTCTCTCTTGAAAGCATCCAGAGAACCCGCCTCCACCGCCCTCTGAGGCAGAGAATTCCACAGACTCGCCACTCTCTGTGAGGAAAGGTGTTCCCTCGTCTCCGTTCTAAATGGAGACCCGAAAGGTAACCCATTCCTTCTCTCCAGAGATGCTGCCTGTTCTGCTGAGTTACTCCAGCATTTTTTGTCTATCTTCCATTTAAACCAGCATCTGCAGTTCCTTCCCACACCCTGTGCGCTCTTAGGTGGGACGGACTTGAACTAAAAAACTGGGTGTTCACACTTGGTGTCAGGAGCCATAGAGTGATACAGTGTGGAAACAGGCCCTTCGGCCCAACTTGCCAACACTGGCCAACATGTCCCAGCTGCACAAGTTCCACCTGCCTGTGTTTGGCCCATACCCCTCCAAACCTGTCTTATCCATGTACCTGTCTAACTGTCGGGATCAACTACCTCCTCTGGCAGCTTGTTCCCGTACACCCACCACACCGGGTGATTGTTGGTTAGTGTGGACTCAGTGGGCTGAAGGGCCTGTTTCCATGCTATATCTCTAAGCTAAACATTGTGTCTATTTCCTCTACTGATCCACTGCCTGACCCGCCGAGTTCTCCAGCACTTTGTGTTTGGTCTCATTAGATGTCGGGTTTGGGGGTGAACTCATCTCTTTCAATGCATCCAAATCTGAGGAAGGACATTATTGCCATAGAGGGAGTGCAGAGAAGGTTCACCAGACTGATTCCTGGGATGTCAGGACTGTCTTATGAAGAAAGACTGGATAGACTTGGTTTATACTCTCTAGAATTTAGGAGATTGAGAGGGGATCTTATAGAAACTTACAAAATTCTTAAGGGGTTGGACAGGCTAGATGCAGGAAGATTGCTCCCGATGTTGGGGAAGTCCAGGACAAGGGGTCACAGCTTAAGGATAAGGGGGAAATCCTTTAAAACCGAGATGAGAATAAATGTTTTCACACAGAGAGTGGTGAATCTCTGGAACTCTCTGCCACAGAGGGTAGTCGAGGCCAGGTCATTGGCTATATTTAAGAAGGAGTTAGATGTGGTCCTTGTGGCTAAGGGGATCAGAGGGTATGGAGAGAAGGCAGGTACGGGATACTGAGTTGGATGATCAGCCATGATCATATTGAATGGCGGTGCAGGCTCGAAGGGCCAAATGGCCTACTCCTGCACCTATTTTCTATGTTTCTCTGTCCCTAGTATGTGTAGGATAGTGTTAGTGTACGGTGGAATGCTGGTCGGTGCGGACTCGGTTGGCCGAAGTGCCTGTTTCTATGCTGTGTCTCAATACTAAATCACCTCTAACTGTCCAATTTCAATTGAGCATGGAGACACAAGAGACTGCAAATGCTGGAATCCTGAGTGAAAAGCGAACTGCAGGAACAACTCTGCAGGTCAGGCAGCATCTGTGGAAGCAAATGGACAGATAGTGTTTCAGGTCTGGATACTTCTTCATAGAAACATAGACAATAGGTGCAGGAGTAGGCCATTCGGTCCTTCGAGCCAGCACCGCCATTCAATATGATCATGGCTGTTCATCCAGAATCAGTACCCCGTTCCTGCTTTCTCCCCATTTCCCTTGATTCCTTCAGCCCTAAGAGCTAAATCTAGTATCAGTCTGAAGAAGGGTCCAGACCCAAAATGACCCAAGTGATTTCCCTCCACAGATGCTGCCTGACCTGCTGAGTTCCTCCAGCACTTTGTGCTTTGCTTCCATTCCAGACTACCACCGTTCACTGTACGGGTCTGAAGAAGGGTTTCGGCCCGAAACGTCGCCTATTTCCTTCGCTCAATAGATGCTGCTGCACCCGCTGAGTTTCCCCAGCAATTTTGTGTACCTACCACCATTCACTGCTGTCCCCCCCTCCCGACACCCCCACAAACTAGTATTCATTTCTCCAGGACCGGGAGCCCATACGTTCGATTTATAGGAGCAGAATTATAGCAGAATTAGGCCATTCGGCCCATCAAATCTACTCCTGCCATTCAATCATTTCCCTCTCAACCCCATTCTCCTCCCCATAACCCCAGACACCCCTGTATAGCTTTTAAGAAGGAACTGCAGATGCTGGAAAATCGAAGGTAGACAAAAATGCTGGAGAAACTCAGCAGGTGCAGCAGCATCTATGGAGCGAAGGAAATAGGCAACGTTTCGGGCCGAAACCCTTCCGGGTTTCGACCCGAAACGTTACCTATTTCCTTCCTGAAGGGTTTCGGGCCGAAACATTGCCTATTTCCTTCGCTCCATAGATGCTGCTGCACCCGCTGAGTTTCTCCAGCATTTTTGTGTACCCCTAAAAAGCTGCGGTATTATATAACCTAGAACAAAACGGACAAAAAGCTGGAATAATATCGGAGCAGACAGCAGCTCTGAGAGAAGGAATGGGTGAGGTTTCGGGTCGAGACCCTTCTTCAGAGTATGAAGAAGGGTCTCGACCCGAAACGTCAACCATTCCATCTCTCTAGGTGAACTTTAAGTAGCAAACGTCGCACTTAGTAAATCTTAGATGCTAATGAGATAAATGACTCTGGAGTTTAGGAGGATGAGAGGGAATCTCATTGAAACTTATAATATTGTTAAGGGCTTAGGCACGCTAGAGGCAGGAAACATGTTCCTGATGTTGGGGGAGTCCAGAACCAGGGGCCACACACAGTTTAAGAATAAGGAGTAAGCCATTTTGAACGGAGACACTTTGTCCTCACAGAGAGTTGTGAGTCTGTGGAATTCTCTGCCTGTGGAGGCCGGTTCTGTGGATGCTTTCAAGAGAGTGCTAGATAGGGCTCTTAAAGATAGCGGAGTCAATGGTTATGGGGAGAAGGCAGGAACGGGGTACTGATTGGGGATGATCACATTGAATGGCGGTGCTGGCTCAAAGGGCCGAATAATAATAATAATAATAATAATGGATGGGATTTATATAGCGCCTTTCTAATACTCAAGACGCTTTACATCGCATTATTCATTCACTCCTCAGTCACACTCGGTGGTGGTAAGCTACTTCTGTAGCCACAGCTGCCCTGGGGCAGACTGACGGAAGCGTGGCTGCCAATCTGCGCCTACGGCCCCTCCGACCACCACCAGTCACTCACACACATTCACACACAGGCAAAGGTGGGTGAAGTGTCTTGCCCAAGGACACAACGACAGTATGCACTCCAAGCGGGATTCGAACCGGCCACCTTCCGGTTGCCAGCCGAACACTTAGCCCATTGTGCCATCTATCGTCCGAATGGCCAAATGGCCTACTCCTGCACCTATTGTCTATTCCTCCCACACTCCAAAGACACACAGGTTTGTAGGTTAATTGGCTTTGGTTTGTGTTCTTGGTATCAGTGTAAATTGTCCTTCATGTGCGTAGGATAGTGTTAATGTGCGGGGATCGCTGGTCGGCATGGACTCGGTGGGCCGAAGGGCCTCTTTCCGCGCTGTATCTCTAAACTAAAGGATTCTAAGGGCCAACTTTTTCCACACAAACGGTGGTGGGTGCATGGAACGAGCTGCCAGAGGAGGTAGTTGAGGCTGGGACTATCCCAATGTTTAAGAAACAAATAGACAGGTACATGGATAGGACGGGTATAGAGGGATATGAACCAAACACATGTAGGTGGGACTAGTGCAGGTGGTTGGCATGGGCAAGTTGGGCCGAAGGGCCTGTTTCCATGTTGTAAGATTCTCTGACATCACTTCATCAAGAGCTGTAATCTCTTTTCTGGGCTGCAGCGCCCAGAAATGCACACAGCATTCAAAGTACAGGATGATTTATAATTCCTGAAGGATTACCTCACTATTTTTGGCTCAATATTGACCTTTTTAAAAAAAGAAGAACATCCCAAATTCTGATCTGGTTTATTCGCCATCCATCAAATATCGTGACAATGTCTCCAGTTCATCGCCAGTCGGGGTGCATGTGTCTTTGGTTCCGTTTAGAAATACAGCGCGGAAACAGGCCCTTCGGCCCACCGAGTCCGTGCCGACCAGCGATCCCCGTACTGAGACGCGATTCGATCCCGACTGCGGGTGCTGACTGTCTGTCTGTCTGCGTGTAGTTTGAACGGCCTCCCCCCGTGATCTGCGTGGGTTTTTCTCCAGATTCCTCCCACGCGCGCAGGTTTGAAGGTTAATTGGCTTTGGTAAATATTGTAAATTGTCCTTGGTGTGTGTAGAATAGTGTTTATTTGCGGGGATCGCTGGTCGGCACGGACTTGGTGGGCCGAAGGGCCTGTTTCTGTGTTGTGCCTCCAAGCACTGTAAGGCAGTGATTCTGCTGCTGCACCAACATGCCACTCGATTCTTACAGCGTTTCCCCTCCTCCTTAAGCCTGTGTCCTCTGGTCCACAGTTCCCCAACTCTGGGCAAGCGACTGTGTATTTACCCGATCTATTCCTCTCATGATTTTATACACCTCTATAAGATCGCCTCTCAGCCTCCTGCGCTCCAAGGAATAGAATCCCAGCCTGCTCAACCTCTCCCTACAGCTTAGTCCCTCGAGTGCTGGCAACATCCTCATAAATCTTCTCCGTAAAACCCTTTCCAGCTTACAACATGATGCCCAGAACTGAACAGAATGTAAAAGGGTTTGAAGCCAGTCTCACTGAGAAGACGGAGGGTACAGATTAAGATTCTATATCATAGACAATAGGTGCAGGAGTAGGCCATTCGGCCCTTCGAGTCTGCACCGCCATTCGATATGATCATGGCTGATCATCCAGAGTCAGTACCCCGTTCCTGCTTTCTCCCCATACTGTCCAATTTCTACCCAAAGTGTCCAATTTCAATTGAGCATGGAGACACAAGAGGCTGCAGATGCTGGAATCCCGAGTGAATAGCGAACTGCAAGAAGAACTCTGCAAGTCAGGCAGCATCTGTGGAAGGAAATGGACAGATGGTGTTTCAGGTCAGGCTACTTCTTATTAGAAACTTAGAAAATAGGTGCAGGAGTAGAGGCCATTCGGTCCTTCGAGCCAGCACCTCCATTCAACATGATCATGGCTGAACATCCACAATCAGTACCCCGTTCCTGCTTTCTCCCCATATCCCTTGATTCCGTTAGTCCCAAGAGCGATATCTAACTCTCTCTTGAAAACATCCAGTGAATTGGCCTCCACTGCCTTCAGTGGCAGAGAATTCCACAGATTCACAACTCTCTGGGTAGAAAAGTTTTCCCTCATCTCAGTCCTAAATGGCCGACCCCTTATTCTTAAACTGTGACCCCTGGTTCTGGACTCCCCCCAACATATTTCCTGCATCTAGCCTGTCCAATCCAATAAGAATGTTATGTGTTTCTATAAGATCCCCTCTCGTCGTTCTAAATTCCCATGAATATAAGCCCAGTCGATCCATTCTTTCATCGTAGGTTGAGTTGAGGGTTGAGATATGATCAGGCGAGCGTCTAGGGTTGAGAGATACATTTCAGGATGTAGTGGGAGAAATAGAGGTGGCCAGTTTAGGGCTGGTGCTGCTCAAGTAACCAAAATGCTGGAGGAACTCAGCGGGTCAGGCAGCAGCCGTGCAGGGGAATGAACAGATGACGATTCGGGCTGAGACCCTTCTTCAGACTGATGTGGACAGCATCTCTGGAGAAATAGGATGGGTGACGTTTCGGGTCAGGACCCTTCTTGTGGAATTCTCTGCCACAGAAGGTAGTTGAGGCCACAGTTCATTGGCTATATTTAAGAGGGAGTTAGATGTGGCCCTTGTGGCTAAAGGGATGGAGAGAAGGCAGGTACAGGATACTGAGTTGGATGATCAGCCATGATCATATTGAATGGCGGTGCAGGCTCGAGGGGCCGAATGGCCTACTCCTGCACCTATTTTCTATGTTTCTATGCCTATGTTTCAGACTGGATCTTGATCTGAAATCACTGCCAATACATTCACCCTCACCGATGCTGCCTGACCTGCTGAGTTCCTCCAGCACTTTGTGGTTTACGCCAGATTCCAGCATCTGCAGTTCCTTATGCTGCCTGCAAAATTGTTCACGCTGCCTTCTTGCCTCTAAACCATTTTCCAGTTCCCACCCCAAATCCGATACGATGCGACAGAACTTTATTTATCCCAGGAGGGAAACTGATCTGCCAACAGTCGTAAAACACCACAAGATGCACGGAACATGGAATTAAAGTGGCGCGTGGAAGCTCGAGGATTTGGGGATGTGCGGAGATTGGGGATGGGAGGGGAGGTGAGGGGGAGCCAGTCTATACCCCATTACAGACAGGGGAGGAGTTGTACAGTTTGATAGCTGTAGGGAACAAGGATCTCCTGTGGTGTTCTGTGCTGCATCTAAATCTCCTGTAGCTTCTGTACTGTGTTTCATGCATATCTCTGGGTTGCTTGAATATCCATCGCAGTTTAGTTTGGAGATGCAGCGTGGAAAGAGGCTCTTCGGCCCATCGAGTACCGGGACGACCAGCGATCTTCCGTACACTGAATCCATCCTACACATGCACACACACGCGCGCACACACACACACACACACACGCACACATGCGCGCACACACACACACGCACGCGCACACACGCACACACGCACACACACATGCACACGCACGCACACACACATGCACGCATACACACACACACACGCACACACACATGCACGCATGCACACACACACACACACACACACACACACACACACACACACACACACACACACACGCAAACATGCACGCACACACACATGCACACACACACACACACACACACACACACACACACACACACACACACACGCACATCTTTGGGATGCGGGGGAACAAAACCGGGAAACTCATGCGGGTCACGGGGAGAACGTACAAACTCCGTACAGACTATTATTAAGACTAACTTACACCCGCTAGGGACAATTTTTTTACATTTACCAAGCCAATTAACCTATAAACCTGCACGCCTTTGGAGTGGGGAGGAAACCAAAGATCTCGGAGAAAACCCACGCAGGTCACGGGGAGAACGTGCAAACTCCGTACAGACAGCGCCCGTGGTCGGGATCGAACCGGTGTCTCCGGCGCTGTGAGGCAGCAACTCTACCGCTGCACCACCCATGCAATTGTATCTAAGGCAGCTGATCTCCATGGATTGTGGTGGGGGGGGAGGGGGGACCCCAGGCTAATCTGGAGAGACAATATTTCAGTGAGAGACCAGTGAGTTAATAGAGCAGAGTCCCGGGGGAGTTGGTGGAAGCAGTTAGTATTGATTAACGAAGATGCAAATTAAATTTCGTTCCAAAATTAACAATTTGAGATGCAGAATTTTATGATGGATGTCATATGATGTGTGTGCTGCAATGCTCGGGTAAAGACTGTGACTTGGGTTCAACGGAGTTCCTTGGAGCATTCTTTATGTCTGGGTCTCCTGTAGTCTATTTATGCCCCTGTCCCACTTAGGAAACCTGAACGGAAACCTCTGGAGACTTTGCGCCCCACCCAAGGTTTCCGTGCAGTTCCCGGAGGTTTTTGTCAGTCTTCCTACCTGCTTCCACTACCTGCAACCTCCGGCAACCACCTGCAACCTCCGGGAACCGCACGGAAACCTTGGGTGGGGCGCAAAGTCTCCAGAGGTTTCCGTTCAGGTTTCCTAGGTGGGACAGGGGCGTTTTTAGACTTCAGACGTACAGCGTGAAAACATGCCCTTCGTCCCACCGAATCCGCGATCCACGTACACTAGCGCTGTCCTACACATGCTAGGGACAATTTACAACTCACCAAACCAATTAACCCGCGTCTCTGCAGTGTGGATGGAAACCAGAGCACCCGGAGAAAACCCATATGGTCCCAGGGAGAACGTACAAACTCGATACAGATTGCACCCGTAGTCAGGATCAGGGTCTGTGGAATTCTCTGCCTCAGAGGGCGCGGTGGAGGCAGATTCATAGAAACATAGACAATAGGTGCAGGAGTAGGCCATTCGGCCTTTCGAGCCTGCACCGCCATTCAATATGATCATGGCTGATCATCCAACTCAGTATCCTGTACCTGCCTTCTCTCCATACCCCTGATCCCTTTAGCCACAAGGGCCACATCTAACTCCCTCTTAAATATAGCCAATGAACTGTGGCCTCAACTACCTTCTGTGGCAGAGAATTCCACACATTCACCACTCTCTGTGTGAAAAATGTTTTTCTCATCTCGGTGCTAAAAGATTTCCCCCTTATCCTTAAACTGTGTGACCCCTTGTTCTGGACTTCCCCAACATCGGGAACAATCTTCCTGCATCTAGCCTGTCCAACCCCTTAAGAATTTTGTACGTTTCTAGAAGATCCCCCCCCCCCCCTCAATCTTCTAAATTCTAGCGAGTACAAGCCGAGACTATCCAGTCTTTCTTCATATGAAAGTCCTGACATCCCAGGAATCAGTCTGGTGAACCTTCTCTGTACTCCCTCACATTGAATGGCGGTGCTGGCTCGAAGGGCCAAATGGTCTACTCCTGCACCTATTGTTTATCCCAGGTCTCTGGCGCTGTGAGGCAGCAGTACCACCGCTGGGCCACCGTGCAGCACATTATCGATGAAGATTAAGGGTCAGGATTCATTTTACAAGACTGATCCGGGGGGATTGGATTAAAGTATATGGAGGGCTACTCCTGTACTCGCTGGAGTTTACAAGGGTTGAATCTCATTAAAACCTACTGGATAATGAAAGCCCTGAATAGAGTGGATGTGGAAAGGATGTTTCCAGTCACCGGACAATCTAGAACCAGAGGGGGCAACCTCGGAATAAGAGGACGTACCTTTAGAAAGGAGGTGCGGAAGGATTTCTTTCATCAGAGGGTGGTGAATCTGTGGATTTCATTGCCACATATGGAGGTGGAGGCCAAGTCACTGGGTATTTTTAAAGCTGAGATCGATAGTGTCTTGATTATGAAGGGCCTCAAAGGTAGACATAAGGTTCAGTCTGAAGAAGGGTTTCGGCCCGAAACGTTGCCTATTTCCTTCGCTCCATAGATGCTGTTGCACCCGCTGAGTTTCCCCAGCAATTTTGTCTACCTTTGATTTTCCAGCATCTGCAGTTCCTTCTTGAACACGGCCTCAAAGGTTACAGGGAGAAGGGGGTTGGGAGGGAAAGATAGATCAGTCGTGATTAAATGGCGGAGTAGATTCGGTGGGTTGAATGGCTTAATTCTGCTCCTATTTCTTTTGGTCTCCTGGTCCATTGTGGTTCACACGTAGAAACATAGAAAGTAGGTGTAGGAGGCCATTCGGCCCTTCGAGCCAGCACCGCCATTCAATGTGATCATGGCTGATCATCCAGGATCAGTTCCCCGTTCCTGCTTTCTCCCCATATCCCTTGATTCCGTTAGCCCTAAGAGCTCTTTCGAACACTCCCTTGAATACATACAATATAGGACAAATAGAGACCCCTGAGATGCTTAGAAGTCGTGGAAGGATGGTCCCTACTGATGTGCGGAAGGCTATGTTTAGCTTAGTTTAGAGATACAGTGCGGTAAACAGGCCCTTCGGCCCACCGAGTCTGCACTGACCCAGTGATCCCCACATCTTTGATCCTAAAATTTAGCCGTCCACAGTGTACAGATACATGATAAAGGGAATAATGTCAATTAACAACAGGTGCAGGAGTAGGCCATTCGGCCCTTCGAGCCAGCACCGCCATTCAATGTGATCATGGCTGATCATCCCCAATCAGTACCCCGTTCCTGCCTCCTCCCCATATCCCCCTGACTCCACTATCTTTCAGAGCCCTATCTAGCTCTCTCTTGAAAGTATCCACAGAACCGGCCTCCACCGCCCTCTGAGGCAGAGAATTCCACACACTCACCACTGTGTTTCCTCATCTCCGTTCTAAATGGCTTACCCCTTATTCTTAAACTGTGTGTGGCCCCTGGTTCTGGACTTCCCCCAACATCGGGAACATGTTTCCTGCCTCTAGCGTGTCCAAACCCTTAATAATCTTGTATGTTTCAATGAGATGCCCTCTCATCCTTCTAAACTCCAAAGTGTACAAGCCCAGCCGCTCCATTCTCTCAGCATATGACAATCCCGCTCCAGAGCGTACAAGCCCAGCCACTCCATTCTCTCAGCATATGACAGTCCCACTCCAGAGTGTACAAGCCCAGCCACTCCATTCTCTCGGCATATGACAATCCCGCTCCAGAGCGTACAAGCCCAGCCGCTCCATTCTCTCAGCATATGACGGTCCCGCCATCCCGGGATTGGCGTTTAGTGCAAGGTAAAGCTAGGAATGTCCGATCAAAGGTACACAAAATTGCTGGGGAAACTCAGCGGGTGCAGCAGCATCTATGGAGCGAAGGAAATAGGCGACGTTTCGGGCCGAAATCCTTCTTCAGACTCAGTCCGATGTCCGATCAAAGTTAGCCTGAGGATCTCCAATGAGGTAGATCGTAGTATGAGCCTGTGTCCACCGGTGTGATGGGGGCCCAAAGTGGTGGCCAATGCAAAGAACAGTCTTTGTGCAAGCGGTGAGAGTCGAACGCCAAGTTATGCGCTCATTCTGTGAGGAAGAATTAGATCGACAATGGAACAGGCACTTGAGCAGGCTGGCCCAGGTTATTAAAAGCCCAGTAATTGGGTCAGGTTGTGACCGTTAAGCAGAATTCATCCGTGCTTTCTGCATGTTATGTTTGGACCTTAAAGGTACAGCGCGCCACAGGCCCTTCAGCCCATCGAGTCCGTGCCGACCAGCGACCACCCCCATTGCACTAGCCCTATCCTACACACACTGGGGACGATTTACAGTTTGCAGAAGCCAATTAATCTACAAACCTGTTTGAGAAGGAACTGCAGATGCTGGAAAATGGAAGGTAGACAAAAATGCTGGAGAAACTCAGCGGGTGAGGCAGCATCTATGGAGCGAAGGAAATAGGCAACGTTTCATCCCGAAACCCTTCAGGAAGGAAATAGGTAACGTTTCGGGCCGAAACCCGGAAGGGTTTCGGCCCGAAACGTTGCCTATTTCCTTCGCTCCATAGATGCTGCTGCACCCGCTGAGTTTCTCCAGCACTTTTAGAAACATAGAAATTAGGCGCAGGAGTAGGCCATTCGGCCCTTCGAGCCTGCACCACCATTCAATATGATCATGGCTGATCATCCAACTCAGTATCCCGTACCTGCCTTCTCTCCATACCCTCTGATCCCCTTAGCCACAAGGGCCACATCTAACTCCCTCTTAAATATAGCCAATGAACTGTGGCCTCGACTACCCTCTGTCTACAAAGAGATTGTCTTGGGTGTGAGAATGAGTCAATTCCATTTATGCCGTCTGAAGAAGGGTTTCGGCCCGAAACGTTGCCTATTTCCTTCGCTCCATAGATGCTGCCTCACCCGCTGAGTTTCTCCAGCACTTTTGTCTAACCTACAAACCTGTACGTCGTTCGAGTGTAGGAGGAAACTAGACCCCCCTTGAGACGTCACCTGTCCATTCCCTCCACCGATGCTGCTTGACCCGTTGAATTACTCCAGCACTTTGACTTTTGCTCAAGGGGGTTCCAGCATCTGCAGTCCCTTGCGGCTGCTCTTTGACCAAGTTATTGGATGTGGCTGAGAGTCACAGAGACATGCAGCACGGAAACAGGCCCTTTGGCCCAACCTGTCCATGCCGACCAACACGCCAGATCTAAACTAGTTCCATTTGCCTGCATTTGGCCCGTATCCATCTGAAAGTTCTCTATCCCTGCACCTGTCCAGATGTTTTTATGGCATCTGCCTCAACTACCTCGTTCCGTTTGCCCACCATTCTGAGTGGAAAAGTTGACCCTCCGATTTATATGATGAAGGAATGGGTCGACTGGGCTTGTATTCACTGGAATTTAGAAGGATGAGAGGGTATCGTATAGAAACATGTAAAATTCTTAAGGGGTTGGACAGCCTAGATACAGGAAAAATGTTCCCGATGTTGGGGGGGGGAGTCCAGAACCAGGGGGGGTCACAGTGTAAGAATAAGGGGGTAGGTGGGGATGATCAGCCATGATCATATTGAATGGAGATGCTGGCTCTAAGGGCCAAATGGCCTACTCCTGCACCTATTGTCTATAGGCCATTTAGGACTGAGGTGAGGAAAAACCTTCTTCACCCAGAGAGTTGTGAATCTGTGGAATTCTCTGCCACAGAAGGCAGTGGAGGCCAATTCACTGGATGTTTTCAAGAGAGAGTTAGATTCAGCTCTTGGGGCTAACAGAATCAAGGGATATGGGGAGAAAGGAGGAACGGGGTACTGATTTTGGATGATCAGCCATGATCCTATTGAATGGCGGTGCTGGCTCGAATGGCCTACTCTTGCACCTATTTTCTATGTCTCTTTGTGACACTCAGCCTCACTCGGCCTCTCTCAGTATCCAGGTCTGCCTTGTGCCTCTGTTTCGGCCTGGCCTCTCCGTTGAAGCACCAGTATCCAGGTGACTGTTTCACCCCGGCAACCGCACAGCCTACACGGGCAACAGCAGTGCAGGACTGAGATCGCTTGAAGTCTCTGTCTCACGGTTTATAAACTAAATCCTCTGGGGGCATTGTGACAAATTTGAAAGCCTGGCATTGGAATGCAGTCGAATACACTGGTGGAAGACGACACAAAATGCTGGAGTAACTCAGCGGGCCAGGCAGCATCTCTGGAGAAAGGTACACAAAGATAGACACAAAATGCTGGAGTAACTCAGCGGGCCAGGCAGCATCTCTGGAGAGAAGGAATGGGTGATTTTCGGGTTGAGACCCTTCTTCAGACTCTCTTTATTTCTAACTCCCCCGTATTTCTAACCCTCTGCTTCCAGATCCTGGGGTCCAGATAGCCACCTGCAGTGGAATGATGGACAAGGGCTCATTAGTTTCGTTTAGAGATAGATACTGCGTGCAAACAGGCCTTGTGACCCACTGAGCCCATCCACGCTGACCAGCCATCACCTATACACTGGTCCTATACTGCACGCCGTTGAAGCCAATTAATCCACGAAACCTGCACGTCTTTGGAGTGTGGGAGGAAGCCCACGCGGTCACGGGGAGAACGTACCGAAGGCACCTGCAGTCGGGATCAAACCTGGGCCCCTGGCGCTGTGAGGCAGCAACAACTCAGGAGTTTGGAAGAGGAGGAATTAGCACATCGTGGGTGGATGTTAAGGCTGGAGGGGGTGTAGGGATAAGCTCGTTCTTTGCTTCCGAGAAACCAGAAGCAGCGCTCGGCTTTCAGACCACGGATGTCTTTACAAGGATGTGTTGGTGTTGCTACACTTGTAAATAATCTTCCCCCGAAACTTTATTGAAGGCTGCTGTGCCTCCTGCCTTGCCTTTGACTGGACTAATGGCATAAATATTTTATTGACGAGATATTTCATTGTAAACTCTAATCACATTAGAAAATCAATTTAATAATTGATTGTGCCCATCTCTCTAGTGACGTGCAGAGTACTGAACAGACTTGAGCAAAAGTCCAAAGCATTTTATATTCGAAAGATTAACTGTGGTTTTACTGTTGTCTCTATGGGCCGTTGGTCACCAACAAGACGCTGCAGTCCCTTAAAACCAAAATCCTCTGCATTTTGTTCAATGCCAGGTCTTTCAGGAATGGGGGGGAAGGATTACTGCTCTGTGCAACAGGTTCAGAAGGGATAGGAGCAGAATGAGGCCATTCAGCCCATTGAGTCTACTCTGCCATTCTATCAAGGTTGATCTATCTTTCCCTCTCAACCCCATTCTTCTAGTTGGTGTGTCTAGAACCGGGGTCAGGATCTCAAAGTTAGAGATTCGGGGCGGAAACAGACCCTTCAACCCACCAGCGATCCCCACATATTAACACTAACCTACATGCACTAGGGACAATTTTTTTACATTTACCAAGCCAATTACTTTTCTGCATTTTCTTTAAAAAAGAAATTCCCTTTTTCCTTCCGCCCACAATATTTAATATGAAAAAGAATATGTGATTCTGTGATTCCGCTTGGGGAGCCTGCATCCGGCGGGCATGAACATTGAATTCTCCCAATTTTGTTAGCCCTTGCTGTCTCCTCCCCTTTCTGAGCCCTCGGGCTCCTCCTCCTCCTTTTTCCTTCCTTCTCCCCGCCACCCCCTATCAGTCTGAAGAAGGGTTTCGGCCCAAAACGTTGCCTATTTCCTTCGCTCCATAGATGCTGCTGCACCCGCTGAGTTTCTCCAGCATTTTTGTCTACCTGTGATTCTGTTACATTCTGTTTGTAGTTTGTTGGTTTGTTTGTTTGTCTTGTTGCACATAGTCCGCGAGTATTGCTGCTTTTCATTTCACCGCACATCTCGTACGTGTATGTGACGAATAAACTTGACTTGAATTAACCTATAAACCTGCACGTCTTTGGAGTGTGGGAGGAAACCGAAGATCTCGGAGAAAACCCACGCAGGTCACGGGTAGAACGTACAAACTCCGTACAGACAGCACCCGTAGTCGGGATCGAACCCTGGTCTCCAGCGCTGCATTCGCTGCAAGGCAGCAACTCTACCGCTGCGCCACTGTGACCACTTTTAACATTGACCTCATCATCCATCTCAACAATAAAAAAAATAAACCACACAAACTGCAACCAAGTCATCTTTACTCCTGAGAGACACAACAAGCTGGAGTAACTCAAGGAGTCAGGCAGCATCTGTGGAGAAAAGGAATCGGTGACGTTACGGGTCGGGACCTTTCTTCACGCAGACCACCTACATGAGAACAACACTGGGTAAAGAGCAGTGATTTTTCACAAAAATGTTGAGTTTAGATCTAATAGGAAACCTCTGTCCTGGGCCTCCGCCAAAAAACCAATTGGCTTGATTGGCCAAAGTCCTTATCATCATTTTCAACAGTAATTGGGATTTGGATGGAGATCAGAAGTTGACATCATGGCTCCTTCGAAAGGAGGCTCAGGGAAAATTGGACAGGAAATTATCGTAAAGACATCATTTGTTTTTTTTTTTTTTTTTTTTTTTTTTTTTTTCCCTTCTCTCCTTGCCCAGTTTTATTGCCAGGCTCAGTTCCTTGATTAATATCTAGAACTCCGGCTCTCTGTGGGCGGCCATGGTGGCACAGCGGTAGAGTTGATGCTTTACAGCGCTTGCAGCATCGGAGACCCGGGTTCGATCCTGACTACGGGCGCTGTCAGCACGGAGTTTGTACTGTACGTTCCCCCCCCCGGGACCTGCGTGGGTTTTCCCCGAGATCTTCGGTTTCCTCCCACACTCCAAAGACGTACAGGTTTGTTGGTTAATTGGCTTGGTGTAAAATAGTGACTTTATTCTGTGTCGTGCTCTAAATCTTGGTCTCCAAATCTGAGGAAAGACATTCTTGCCATAGAGGGAGTACAGAGAAGGTTCACCAGACTGATTGCTGGGATGTCAGGACTTTCATATGAAGAAAGACTGGGCTTGTACTCGCTAGAATTTAGAAGATTGAGGGGGGATCTTATAGAAACTTACAAAATTCTTAAGGGGTTGGACAGGCTAGATGCAGGAAGATTGTTCCCGATGTTGGGGAAGTCCAGGACAAGGGGTCACACAGTTTAAGGATAAGGGGGAAATCCTTTGGGACTGAGATGAGGAAAACATTTTTCACACAGAGAGTGGTGAATCTGTGGAATTCTCTGCCACAGAAGGTAGTTGAGGCCACAGTTCATTGGCTATATTTAAGAGGGAGTTAGATGTGGCCCTTGTGGCTAAAGGGATCAGGGGGTATGGAGAGAAGGCAGGTACAGGATACTGAGTTGGATGATCAGCCATGATCATATTGAATGGCGGTGCAGGCTCGAAGGGCCGAATGGCCTACTCCTGCACCTATTTTCTATGTTTTCCCTCTCTGAGAGCCGTTAAACGGCATTATGCTCTGGTTTTTCATGCCAGGGGCTCACTGGCAATTGGACCTGCATGTTGTGCCAAGGGAGGGGCTTATGCTCGCTCGATAGTTGAATTCCAATGACGTTGGTTCATTAATTCTTGTCATCGGAGCAGAATTAGGCCATTTGGCCCATCAAGCCTACTCAGCCATTCAATCATGGCTGATCTATCTCTCTCTCTCTCTCTCTCGTTCTCCTGCCTTCTCCCCATAACCCCTAACACCCGCACTAATGTGGCAGGGGATTTATGGAATTCCCTGCCACAGAGGGTAGTGGAGGCCAAATCACTGGATGGATTTAAGAGAGAGTTATGCCCCTGTCCCACTTGGGAAACCTGAACGGAAACCTCTGGAGACTTTGCGCCCCACCCATGGTTCCCGGAGGTTGCAGGTGGTTGCCGGAGGTTGCAGATAGTGGAAGCAGGTAGGGAGACTGACAAAAACCTCCGGGAACCTCCGGGAACTGCACGGAAACCTTGGGTGGGGCGCAAAGTCTCCAGAGGTTTCCGTTCAGGTTTCCTAAGTGGGACAGGGGCATTAGATAGAGCTCTAGGGGCTAGTGGAGTCAAGGGATATGAGGAGAAGGCAGGCACGGGTTATTGATAGGGAACGATCAGCCATGATCACAATGATTGGCGGTGCTGGCTCGAAGGGCCGAATGGCCTCCTCCTGCACCTATTTTCTATGTTTCTATGTAATCAACAATCAATCAATCTCGGCCTTAAAAATATCCACTGACTTGGCCTCCATAGCCTTCTGTGGCAATCTTCTTATCGAAAAATCTTATTAAAAAAAAAAAAAATGATGGGCGGGCTGAATGGCCTGTTTCTATACTGTATCTCTAAACTAAACCTCACTCACGGTGAAGGGTATTTAAACACTCAGGAAATCCCACAGACTTTGACTGCCCGGAGAAGATTATGTATCAGGTTTGCAATTAATAAGCTTAAGGAAGGGCTCACTTAATTGATAATTGCATTAAATCTGATTATGAGGTGGGAGGCTATTCAACTGCTTAGCTCCAGCTGATTGTTGGTTTTTATATACTGAGGTAAATTCGATAAGAGGGTTACTTAGATCCTTAACTCAGCAGGACAGGCAGCATCTCTGGATGGAAGGAATGGCTTGGAATAAATGTAAGTTGTCCCTAGTCTGTGAGTAGGATGGTGTTGACTCCTACCCAGAGATGCTCCCATTCCCGCTGAGTTACTCCAGCATTTGGTGTCTATATTTGTCGATGTCAGGACAGCAGCGGTAGAGTTGCTGCCTCACAGCACCAGAGACCAGGGTTCGATCCCGACTACAGGTGCTGTCTGTACGGAGTTTGCACGTTCTCCTCGTGACCTGCATGGGTTTTCCCCCGAGATCTTCGGTTTCCTCCCACACTCCAAAGATGTACAGGTTTGTAGGTTAAATGGCTTGGTCTAAGTGTAAATTGTCCCTAGTGTGTGTAGGGTAGTATTAGTGTGCGGGGAGGGGCTCATAGAACCATAGAAACATAGAAAATAGGTGCCATTCGGCCCTTCGAGCCAGCACCGCCATTCATTGTGATCATGTCTGATCGTCCCCAATCAATAACCCGTGCCTGCCTTCTCCCCATATCCCTTGACTCCACTAGCCCCTAGAGCTCTATATAACTCTCTCTTAAATCCATCCAGTGACTTGGCCTCCACTGCCCTCTGTGGCAGGGAATTCCACAAATTCACAACTTTCTGGGTGAAAAAGTTTTTTCTCACCTCAGTCTTAAATGACCTCCCCTTTATTCTAAGACTGTGGCCCCTGGTTCTGGACTCGCCCAACATTGGGAAATGTTTTCCTGCATCTAGCTTGTCCAGTCCTTTTATAATTTTATATGTTTCTATAAGATTCTCCCCCTCATCCTTCTAAACTCCAGTGAATACAAGCCTAGTCTTTTCAATCTTTCCTCATATGACAGTCCCTCCATCCCGGGGATCAATCTCGTGAACCTACGCTGCACTGCCTCAACTGGTCGGTATGGACTCGGTTGGCCGAAGGGCCTGTTTGTTTCCACGTGGAATTTCTCTGAACTAATCTAAACTAAACCAAACCAGCATTTGCAGTTCCTTCCCGGACTTAGATCCAGTTCCAGGTTTGGGAGAGGACGTGGTTTGGCCTGAAAACGAGAAGATGCAGGAAACTCACAGAAGGTTGGGCAGCATCAGTGGAGAAAACCCGTACGGGACAAACCAATTTAGCCCAATATACGAGATGTCCCGGCTAATACGGGACAGTTGTCAACCCCAGTCTACCCGAACCCTTCACGAAAGCAACCCTAAGACTCCACTGATGTTACTAGTAGGTGGGTCTGCTTTGTGACCATTACCCCTGCCCCAGCTGGCTGCCAGCTCGGAGCCTTTGAAAGAGGGATAAGGACAGGCGTAGCAGTAATACATCAAACATAAAATCCTTAAGGGGGTTGAACAGGCTAGATGCAGGAAAAATGTTCCCCGATGTTGGGGGAGCTCAGAACCAGTTTAAGAATAAGGGGTAGGCCATTTAGGACTGAGATGAGGAAAAACCTTTTTCACCCAGAGAGTTGTGAATCTGTGGAATTTTCTGCCACAGTGGAGGCCAATTCACTGGATGTTTTCAAACGAGAGTTAGATTTAGCTCTTAGGGCTAAGGGTACCATGGAATATGGGGAGAAAGCAGGAACGGGGTACTGATTTTGGATGATCAGCCATGATCATATTGCATGGTGGTGCTGGCTCGAAGGGCCAAATGGCCTACTCCTGCACCTATTTTCTATGTTTCCTGCTTTCTCCCCACATCCCTTGATTCCATTAGCCCCATCTAACTCGCTCTTGAGTACATCCAGTGAATTGGCCTCCACTGCCTTCTGCGGCAGAGAATTCCATTGTCTAGCGATAGACAAGGAACTTGCAATGTGTAGGAAGGAACTGCAGATGCTGGTTTAAACCGCAGATAGACACAAAAGGCTGGAGTCACTCAGCGGGACAGGCAGCATCTCTGGAGAGAATGAATGGGTGACATTTCAGATCAAGACCCTTCTTCAGACTGAAGTTGGAACCTTCAATGACAATAGACAACAGGTGCAGGAGTAGAGGCCATTCGGCCCTTCGAGCCAGCACCGCCATTCACTGTGATGATGGCTGATCATCCACAATCAGTACCCCGTTCTTGCCTTCTCCCCATGTCCCTTGACTCCGCTATCTTTAAGAGCTCTATCCAACTTCCTTGAAAGCATCCAGAGAATTGGCCTCCACCGCCCTCTGAGGCAGAGAATTCCACAGATTCACAACCCTCTGTGTGAAAAGGTTTTTCCTCATCTACGTTCTAAATGGCTTACCCCTTATTCTTAAACTGTGTGGCTCCTGGTTCTGGACTCCCCCAACATTGGGAACATGTTTCCTGCCTCTAGCGTGTCCAAACCCTTAACAATCTTATAACCATATAACCATATAACAATTACAGCACGGAAACAGGCCATCTCGACCCCTCTAGTCCGTGCCGAACACATAATCTCCCCTAGTCCCATATACCTGCGCTCAGACCATAACCCTCCATTCCTTTCCCATCCATATAACTATCCAATTTGTTTTTAAATGATAAAAACGAACCTGCCTCCACCACCTTCACTGGAAGCTCATTCCACACAGCTACCACTCTCTGAGTAAAGAAGTTCCCCCTCATGTTACCCCTAAACTTCAGTCCCTTAATTCTCAAGTCATGTCCCCTTGTTTGAATCTTCCCTACTCTCAGTGGGAAAAGCTTTTCCACGTCAACTCTGTCTATCCCTCTCATCATTTTAAAAACCTCTATCAAGTCCCCCCTTAACCTTCTGCGCTCCAAAGAATAAAGCCCTAATGATCTTATATGTTGTTAAGATCAGACCATTTCTAATTCCACAGTGTGATGCTCACTAGAGTATATTTCCTGAGCACATTTACAAACAGGGCTGCAGCAAATATGTTTCTATGCTACCCTAGCCCTTCACTAAAGCTGCCATAACACTGTTCTGCTGCTACTGCAAGTCGGTGGGCAGCTGGTGAGTGTGTCTGCCGTGCCACTGTTACCTCTGCTCTCGCTCGGAGTCTTCGAAAGAGGGGTAAGGATTGGCTTAGCGGTACTGTGCAAAAAGGCCCAGTTCTCCCGTTAATGAGCTGTTAATAATTGCTTTTACGGGGCTGACTGATGGCTGCGTTGGGACCAATGACTTTTATCATTCAGATGAGAGAACAGGTTTTTTTTTGTGTGGAACACAAAAAATTGATTTTCCAGCATCTGCAGTTCCTTCTTAAACAGATGTTTTTGTGTGCTTAAGAAGGAACTGCAGATGCTATAAAATTGAAGGTAGACAAAAATGCTGGAGGAACTCAGCGGGTGAGGCAGCATCTATGGAGCGAAGGAAATAGGAGACCCTTCTTCAGACTGATGTGAGGGTCGGGAATTGAGGGTGGGAAGAAGAAAGGAAGAGGTGGAGACAGAGGGCTGATGTGGGGCGGATGGGGGGGGGGGAAGGGGGGGGATGGGGGGGTGGGGGTGGGGAGGGGGGGATGGGGAGGGGGGGGGGGGATGGGTGGGGAGGTGGGGATGGGGGGGGATGGGGATGTGTGTGTGTGTGTGTGTGTGCAATATTCTTGCTATTGAGGGAGTGCAGCGTGGGTTTACAAGGTTATCTCTGGAGTTTAGAAAGGATGAGAGGGAATCTTATTGAAACTTATAAGATTATTAAGGCTTTGAAACATTTTGAGGCAGGAAACATGTTCTCGATGTTGGGGGAGTCCAGAACCAGGGGCCACACACACTTTAAGAATAAGGAGTAAGCCATTTAGAACGGAGACGAGGAAACACTTTTTCTCACAGAGAGTTGTTGAGTCTGTGGAATTCTCTGCCTCAGAGGGCGGTGGAGGCAGGTTCTCTGGATACTTTCAAGAGCGAGCTAGATAGGGCTCTTGAAGATAGTGGAGTCAGGGGATATGGGGAGAAGGCGGGAACGGGGTACTGATTGTGGATGATCAGCCATGATCACATTGAATGGCGGTGTTGGCTCGGAGGGCCGAATGGCCTACTCCTGCACCTATTGGCTATTGTCTATTGTCAAGCGGCACTTAAACACTGCCGGGCAGGCGGCAGCTGGTGAAAAAAGAGCCCGAATGGGCACAAAATGCTGGAGTAACTCAGCGGGACGGGCTGCATCTCTGGAGAGAAGGAATGGGTGACATTTCGGGCCGAGACCCTTCTATAAGTCTCTGACATCCAGAGAAAAACAATCCAAGCGGGGAACATCTAAAGCGACGGGTGTCCTAAATTTTCTGAGACCAAACTTCCATCATTGTTCAACTTCTATCAAGGAGAAGTTATACTTCACCCTCGTCAGACCATATTTGGAACTCCGCAGTTGCAGCATGGGACCCCATACACAAATAGAAACATTTCTTCCATCCAACGTGTCCAAAGACCGGCAGCTGGATTTGTTACGAATATTTATGTGTATGAGAGAGAGAGATAGAAGCGAGTGTTACCAAAACTTCAGAATTCACTGGTCGGGGTGGAACCCTCTCCAAGACACATGTAAAGCTCACCGTTTGACCTGTTTTTACAAAATGTCAAATGGTCAGCTCGCCATAGATAACCAAACCTTAACCTATTGTGAGCAGACGAGGGCATTCAATCCAATTTGAGATACCAGCTACCAAGACAGATGTGTACAGCAGTTCATTCTTCCCCCGCATAATTAAAGCATGGAGTAGTCTTCACCCTACCATAGGTATTCAACTGGACGCAACTAAATTTAATGTAGCTCTTCTCCAAGAACCCTTTTTTGCTTAAGTCCACCCTACGCCACCTCCAGTTTAAATTCCCTTTGGAATGTTTGGAGGACCAAGAAGAAGAACCAAGCCTATCCAATAAGTCTTTCAACGCTGTATGATGTTTTGACTTCTTGTCTTGATGTTTTGATTTATTGAATTGATGTTTTGACTTCTTTATTTATGATTCAAGAGAGTTTATTGTCATGTGTCCCAGATAGGACAATGAAATTCTTGCTTTGCTTCAGCACAACAGAATATAGTAGGCATAAATACAGAACAGATCAGTGTGTCCATGTACTATTGAAAATATATATACACACATAAATAATCAGATAAAGTGCATTGGGCTATTAATATTCAAAGTTTTGTTTGAGTTGAGTTCAATAGCCTGATGGCTGTGGGGAAGTAGCTGTTCCTGAACCTGGATGTTGGAGATTTCAGGCTCCTGTACCTTCTACCTGAAGGCAGCGGGGAGATGAGTGAGTGGCCAGGATGGTGTGGGTCCTTGATGATGCTGGCAGCCTTTTTGAGGCAGCAACTGCCCATGGACAGTGCAGACCTGTGTGACGTCGCCCATTCCTTCTATTCAGAGATGCTGCCTGTCCCGCTGAGTTACTCCAGCATTTTGTGTCCACCTTCGGTGTAAACCAGCATCTGCCGTTGCTTCCGACACGCGCGCAGGTTTGGTTCCGTGTTCTATGATTTGGATTCGTGGCTGAAGAGCAGCCGGGATGAGCTTTGAAGAGTTAGTGAACCTTCCCCGTGTGTGTGTGTGTGTGTGTGTGTGCGCGCGCGTACAACATCTCCTGGTGAGGTTCCATGTCAATGGATCTACAGGCTGCAGGTTTTGCTGCATTACTGCACGAAGTAAGAGCAAGTTGTTTAGCGGTTGCTTTGGACTCCCTGCAGGATCTCGGTGGGAAATGCACAATCTCAGCCGCAGCTTGGCTTACGGACCTGATTCGAGTGCGTTCAATTCCTTCCCCATAATTGATACAAAGCCTGTAATTACAGGCTTGGCGACAGCTGGCAAGTTGAAGGCCTGTGTTTAATAGACTCTTGCATTGCGGGTAAAACGCTGAAGGAATGTGTTGCACTTTTTCCAACGTCCCCATCAACATCAGGGCGCAGCGTTAGAGTTGCTGCCTTACAGCGCCGGAGACCCAGGTTCGATCCCGACTACAGGTGCTGTCTGTACGGAGTTGGCACCTTCTCCCCGTGACCTGCCTGGGTTTTCTCTGAGTTCTTTGGTTTCAAGTTCAAGTTCAAGTGAGTTTATTGTCATGTGTCCCTGTATAGGACAATGACATTCTTGCTTTGCTTCAGCACACAGAACATAGTAGGCATTGACTACAAAACAGATCAGTGTGTCCATATACCATAATATAAATATATACACACATGAATAAATAAACTGATAAAGTGCAAATAACAGAAAATGGGTTATTGATAATCAGAGTTTTGTCCGAGCCAGGTTTAATAGCCTGATGTCTGTGGGGAAGTAGCTATTCCTGAACCTGATTGTTGCAGTCTTCAGGCTCCTGTACCTTCTACCTGAAGGTAGCAGGGAGATGAGTGTGTGGCCAGGATGGTGTGGGTCTTTGATGATACTGCCAGCCTTTTTGAGGCAGCGACTGCGATAGATCCCCTCGATGGAAGGAAGGTCAGAGCCGATGATGGACTGGGCAGTGTTTACTACTTTTTGTAGTCTTTTCCTCTCCAGAGCGCTCAAGTTGCCGGTTTCCTCCCGCACTCCAGAGACGTACAGGTTTGAAGGTTAAGTGGCTTGGTATAAGTGTAGTAGGGTAGTGTTAATGTGCGGGGATCACTGGTCAGCACGGACTCGGTGGGCCGAAGGGCCTGTTTCCGCGCTGTAAGCCAGCAACTCTACCGCTGCCCGTCCCGCTGAGTTACTCCAGCCTTTTTGTGTCTATCTTTTGTATGGTCTGACTTTGTAGGACAGGGTCCCGACCCAGAAACGTCACCCATCCTATTTCTCCAGAGATGTGTTCAAAATCATCAGAGGAATAGATCGGGTAAACATCCTTTGCCCAGAGTAGGGGAATCGAGAACCAGAGGACATAGGTTTAAGGTGAGGGGGGGTAAAGATTTAATAGGAACATAGAAACATAGAAACATAGAAATTAGGTGCAGGAGTAGGCCATTCGGCCCTTCGAGCCTGCACCGCCATTCAATATGATCATGGCTGATCATCCAACTCAGTATCCTGTACCTGCCATCTCTCCATACCCTCTGATCCCCTTAGCCACAAGGGCCACATCTAACTCCCTCTTAAATATAGCCAATGAACTGGCCTCGACTACCCTCTGTGGCAAAGAGTTCCAGAGATTCACCACTCTCTGTGTGAAAAAAGTTCTTCTCATCTCGGTTTTAAAGGATTTCCCCCTTATCCTTAAGCTGTGACCCCTTGTCCTGGACTTCCCCAACATCGGGAGCAACCTTCCTGCATCTAGCCTGTCCAACCCCTTAAGAATTTTGTAAGTTTCTATAAGATCCCCTCTCAATCTCCTAAATTCTAGAGAGTATAAACCAAGTCTATCCATTCTTTCTTCATAAGACAGTCCTGACATCCCAGGAATCAGTCTGGTGAACCTTCTCTGCACTCCCTCTATGGCAATAATGTCCTTCCTCAGATTTGGAGACCAAAACTGTACGCAATACTCCAGGTGTGGTCTCACCAAGACCCTGTAAGAACCCGGTGCAGGCTCGAAGGGCCGAATGGCCTACTCCTGCACCTATTTTCTATTTTCTATGTTTCTAACCCGAAGGGTATCTTTTTCACACAAAGGGTGTTGGGTGTATGGAACGAGCTGCTGGAGGAGGTAGTTGAGGCAGGTACTATCGTGATGTTTAAGAAATATTGAGACATTATATTTAGACTGTTTCAGGATCGGATGAAGGGTGGTCAAGAATAATAAATAGCTATCTCCTGTTTTCTATTTCTTCTTTCTCTATCTCTCTATTCTCTCTCTTTTCTTCATTCCTTCTTCTCACTGTTCGGTATCACGCACTTCTCTATTTTTCTACTATTCTTTTTCTTTTCTTTCTTTTACTGCTAAAAAAAAGAGGCTTTACATAAAATGTAATATGTCAATATATATTAGGTAGCAATGTTACAAAATGTTGAGATTTTAAAAATCAAGTCTGCAATTTATCCCATCAGATAAAGCATAAAAATAAGTTTAATTTGACACCTAATTCACTTTCATATCTCAAGTATTTAAAAAGTTATGGCCATTTTCATACTCGGAAATTAGCATCTTGTTCCCTATTGATTTTCTATGGACATAACAAAAAAGCTGTGATCGTGGACAGTCAAAAGCCCATAACCTTCTTAAAAATTAAGAGAACTGAATGAAATTTTCAGTTATCATAGATTGAAGCATTCTGAAACAAATATAAAATAATCTTACTTGGATGATCTGAAATTAAAGCATATAATTAGTTAGTTACCTAATTGTAGCTAATTTCAAACTTCAATTATTAGATCTAAACATCTATCCATTTCTTAATAAATTATTAACATTTTTAAATAGCCTAAGTGCCCAAATAATATTCACAAATAATTCACAATAAAACATGATTTTTAAATCTCATTTACATTCATTTATAGGCCAAATGGAAGGAATTTAGTGTTCAATTGCTGTAAATTAATGTCCATTTAAATCAGCTTTCTAGTGGGATCCTGTGAACGCGCTGGTTTAGAACGTTCACATTGCGCTAGATTTGTGCCCTCAAATGCCCAGAAAAATACTGCGGGATATAATGGGCCCAAAATTAGCTACTCGCAATATTAAACTTTGTATAAAGGGATCTTAAGAAGCCCTTTTTAATGTAAAAATAAACAGCCTACCTCCTATTGTCCCTTGTATGAGATCCGGCCGTTGACGGCGGTCGGGGGTTTAGAGGTTAATTTTTAACCTACTATAACAAGTAAATAACGCCCTTAAAACTAATAATAGCTCAAGCGAAGGAATCTTCCAGCGATTTTTCGTTAATAATTAACTAGGCTGAAAAACTTCGATTTGAACAGCCTAGGGAAAACCGCGTTTTAAACCCGACCCCCTCTAAACGGCGCCAAAATCGCGCACACGGGCTGGGACAGATTTTCAGCGACGCTTCAGGTACGTTTTGCAACATACCTATATTAGGTATCTACAAGGTACCACATTATTGTACTTCTAATAAAATGTAAAAAATAAATAAATAAGAAATATTTAGACATGGATAGGAAAGGTTTAAAAAGAAGGTACACAAAAATGCTGGAGAAACTCAGCGGGTGCAGCTGCATCTATGGAGCAAAGGAAATGTGTAACGTTTCGGGCCGAAACCCTTCTTCAGACTGATAGGGGATGGCGGGGAGAAGGAAGGAAAAAGGAGGAGGAGGAGGCTGGGGGATGGGAGGAGACAGCTCGAGGGCTAAGGAAGGGGAGGAGACAGCAAGGGCTAGCAAAATTTGGAGAATTCAATGTTCATTCCCGCCGGATGCAGGCTCCCCAAGCGGAATATGAGGTGCTGCTCCTCCAATTTCCGGTATTGCTCACTCTGGCCATGGAGGAGACCCAGGACAGGGAGGTCAGATTGGGAATGGGAGGGGGAGTTGAAGTGCTGAGCCACCAAGGTTTAAAGGGATATGGGCCAAACATAGGCAGGTGGGACTAGTGTAAATGGGACACGTTGGCCGGTGTGGGCAAGTTGGGCTGAAGTCTTACCATGCTGTAAGACTCTATAACGCTTCTTCAAATGCGGTCTCATACAAGGTCTTGTACAGCTGTAACATAATAACACAACTTCTGTACTCAATGACCTCACAGATGAAGGTCAAGGTGCCAAAAGATTTCTTGACCACCCTATCTACCTGTATCGCCACTTCAGTTCTTTGTTTCTATTCCTTTTGTGTATTGATCAGCATCTGCAGTTCTTGGACACAAAAAGCTGCAGAGAGCGACTCAGCGGGACAGGCACCATCTCTGGAGTGAAGGAATGGGTGAGGTTTCGGGTCGAGGCCCTTCTGCAGTTCTTTGGTTTCTCCACCTGTCCATGTTCTCCGGAGATAATAATAATAATAATAAATTTTATTTATGGGCGCCTTTCAAGAGTCTCAAGGACACCTTACAAAAATTGAGCATGTAGAGGAAAAACATGTAAGGGGAATGAAATAAATAGTAGAGACATGACTAGTACACAAAGTAAAGACAGAATTCAATACAAAACACAATATGAGGCAATTAATGCACAGATGAAAAGGGAGGGGACGTGGGGCTAAGGATAGGCAGAGGTGAAGAGATGGGTCTTGAGGCGGGACTGGAAGATGGTGAGGGACACGGAATTGCGGATCAGTTGGGGGAGGGAGTTCCAGAGCCTGGGAGCTGCCCTGGAGAAGGCTCTGTCCCCAAAACTGCGGAGGTTGGACTTGTGGATGGAGAGGAGACCGGCTGATGTGGATCTGAGGGACCGTGAGGGTTGGTAGGGGGAGAGGAGGTCAGTGAGATATGGGGGGGCCAGATGGTGGAGGGCTTTGTAGGTGAGGATCAGGATTTTGTAGTTGATCCGGTGGGAGATGGGAAGCCAGTGAAGTTGTTTGAGGACTGGAGTGATGTGATGCCAGGATTTGGTGTGGGTGATGAGTCGGGCGGCTGCGTTCTGGACCAGTTGGAGTCGGTTGATGTAGGTGGAGCTGATGCCAAGGAGAAGTGAGTTGCAATAGTCCAGTCGGGAGGAGATGAAGGCATGGATGAGTCTTTCAGCAGCGGGAGGTGTGAGAGAGGGTCTGAGTTTGGCGATGTTGTGGAGATGAAAGAAGGAGGTTTTAATGACATGGCGGATGTGAGGCTCAAGGGAGAGGGTGGAATCAAAGATCACGCCAAGGTTGCGGGCCTGGGGAGATGGGGAGACAGTGGTGTCGTCGATGGTGAGAGTGGGGTTATTGATTTTGCTGAGTGTGGCTTTGGAGCCTATGAGGAGATGCCCGCTGATGTTACTCCAGCGCTTTGTCCCCTTTCATTTATGAACCAGACTCTGCAGTTCTTTGTTTCTGCAAGTTAGTTGGTTATTTGGTCGTGAACAATGGGTTGTCACTTCAAGGCTCTCAGCCCTCTAAGGAGTTGCCATGTGACGGGCAGCTCTCTGACGGGTCCAGAGACACAGTGAAGAGCCCTTGAATAAACAGACGCGCACTTTGTTCCAAACTCTGCGCCTTTTGCGTTCATGAAGGAGGCAGTGGGCTGCATCAGAGGTTCTGAATCCCCTCAGCACATTTACTTCAGATCCCAGGCCGATACTTGAGCTGCCTTGAGTTGAGGGGAATCGAGGATCAGAGGACATAGGTTCAAGGTGAAGGGGAAAAGATTGAATAGGAATGTGAGGGGTAACCTTTTCCACACAAAGGGCGTGGTGTAGGGTTGCCAACTGTCCCGTATTAGCCGGGACATCCCGTATATTGGGCTAAATTGGTTTGTCCCATACGGGACCGCCCTTGTCCCATATTTGACCGCTACTACTCGGGTCGAGGGGACTGTCGGGCGGATCCTCGGTGAAAAAGTTTTAGGTGAAAAAGTTTTTCCTCATCTCGGTCCTAAATGGCCGGCCCCTTATTCTTAAAGTGTGACCTGAGTCTGGGTCTAATAAAGGGTCCCGAACAGAAACATCACCCATCCCTGTTCTCCAGAGATGCTGCCTGCCCTGCCGAGTTGCTCCAGCACTTTGTGTCCTGTCTTAAACCCCACAATTTTGCGTATCTTCTCTGCAATGTGCAGCGGTTCACTTCTCAATTTAGGTGCTATTGTTGAATTTAATCAAACTCGCCTTGTAGGGATTTGGAATTCGCAATTACTGCTTCAGTAGGCTGCCTCGGCCTACCTGTGTTGCCATGGTTACGCAGGCCTGTAAAGCCTATTGTGATCTATTCGGGTAAGCGGTTTCTGCCTATACCCCAGGAGGATGTGGAGCTATTGATGTCGCCTTTTGTTTGCGGAGAATGGGAAAAATCTTCCTACCTTTTTCGTCTGTTGATTATTGTTTTGATTATTTGCCGGAGGCCTGGACTCTTAACCAGGGGACTGTAGTTCAGATCTTTTAATTGACTGTGGAATTAAAATGTTTAGTTTGGTTTTATAAATGTCACCTGCACTAAGATACAGTGGAAACCTTTTGTTTGCCAGCTATACAGTTTTAAAAACGACACCACATGAAAACAATCAAACAGTCCATAATGCAAACGTAAATGGGACAATATTTAGTACAAAAAAGTCAGATTAAATAAAGTTCAAAGCTCATAAGTGATAGGAGCAGAATTAGGCCATTCAGCCCATCAAGTCTACTCTGCCATTCAATCATGGCTGATCTATCTCTCCCTCTTAACCCCATTCTCCTGCCTGCTCCCCATAACCCCCGACACCCGTACTAATCAAGAATCTATTTATCTCTGCCAGAAAAATATCCATTGACTTGGCCTCCACAGCCTTCTGTGGCCTCTACTGAGGTAGATGGGAGGTCAGAACTGCGCTCTAACCGATGAAAGGAAGCTTAAGTTAGGTTTGGCAATTTGGGTAATGACCTAGAATGTAAAAATATATTCTTCCCAGCGATCACAAGGAAACATGGAATTGTTAGACAAGCCATGAAAAGATGCACACTGCTAGATTAACTCAGCTGGTCAGGCAGCATCTCTGGAGATCACAGATAGATGACGTCTCTAGTCGGAGCCTTTCTGCAGACTAACCCTCTTGGATCAGAGGGCCCAGTTTCTATGTGACTCCGCACACTGTGAAAGGCCTGGATATGGTTGATGTGGAGAGGATGTTTCCACTAGTGGGAGAGTCTAGGACCAGAGTCCATCGCCTCAGAATAAAAGGACGTACCATTAGAAGGGAGATGAGAAGGGATTTATTTAGTCGGAGGGTGGTGAATCTGTGGAATTCATTGCCACAGGCGGCTGTGGAGGCCAAGTCAGTGGATATTTTTTAAGGTGGAGATTGATAGATTCTTGATTAGTACGGGAGTCGGGGGATGTGGGGAGAAGGCAGGAGAATGTGGTTGGGAGGGAAAGATAGATCAGCCATGATTGAATGGTAATAAAGGCAGGTTTTATCACCCCAATGTTGCAGTGGAAGAATTGCTGCCTTACAGCGCCAGAGACCCGGGTTCGATTCCCACTAGAACCCCTGTCTGTACGGAGTTTGTACGTTCTCCCCATGACCAATCTTCCTGCATCTAGCCTGTCCAACCCCTACAAAATTCTTAAGGGGTTGGACAGGCTAGATGCAGGAAGATTGTTCCCGATGTTGGGGAAGTCCAGGACAAGGGGTCACAGTTTAAGGATAAGGGGGAAATCTTTTTGGACTGAGATGAGAAAAACATTTTTTACACAGAGAGTGGTGAATCTCTGGAATTCTCTGCCACAGAAGGTAGTTGAGGCCAGTTCATTGGCTATATTTAAGAGGGAGTTAGATGTGGCCCTTGTGGCTAAAGGGATCAGGGGGTATGGAGAGAAAACAGGTACAGGATACTGAGTTGGATGATCAGCCATGATCATATTGAATGGCGGTGCAGGCTCGAAGGGCCGAATGGCCTCTACTCCTGCACCTATTTTCTATGTTTCTATGACCTGCGTGGGTTTTCTCCGAGATCTTCGATTTCCTCCCACACTCTAAAGACGTACAGGTTTGTAGGTTAATTGGCTTGGTGTAAATGTAAACTGTCCCTAGTGTGTGTAGGGTAGTGTTGGTATGCCGGGATCGCTGGTCAGTGCGAGCGTGGTGGGCCGAATGGCCTGTTTCCGTGATGCAAACTAGTTTTGGTCCAATTCCAGCACTCACACCAGGAAGGATGTCACAAAATTGGAAAGAGGAAATTCACTGGAATGGGTCCAAGGACGAGTGACTTGGAGCAGAGAGGATTCAAAATTAGGTTTGTTTTGATAAATCAGGAGAAGTTATTTCCATCGTTAGAAAAATAGCTTACGAAGATGTTGCCAGGACTCGAGGGCCTGAGCTGTAGGGAGAGGTTGAGCAGGCTAGGACATTATTCCTTGGAGCGCAGAGATAATCTTAGAGAGGTGTACGAGCTCATGAGAGGAATAGATTTGATGAATGCACAACTTTTCGTAAGTTCATGTCATAGGAGCAGTTCGGCCCATCAAGACTATTAGAAACATAGAAACATAGAAATTAGGTGCAGGAGTAGGCCATTCGGCCCTTCGAGCCTGCACCGCCATTCAATATGATCATGGCTGATCATCCAACTCAGTATCCCGTACCTGCCTTCTCTCCATACCCTCTGATCCTCTTAGCCACAAGGGCCACATCTAACTCCCTCTTAAATATAGCCAATGAACTGGCCTCGACTACCCTCTGTGGCAGGGAGTTCCAGAGATTCACCACTCTCTGTGTGAAAAAAGTTCTTCTCATCTCGGTTTTAAAGGATTTCCCCCTTATCCTTAAGCTGTGACCCCTTGTCCTGGACTTCCCCAACATCGGGAACAATCTTCCTGCATCTAGCCTGTCCAACCCCTTAAGAATTTTGTAAGTTTCTATAAGATCCCCTCTCAATCTCCTAAATTCTAGAGAGTATAAACCAAGTCTATCCAGTCTTTCTTCATAAGACAGTCCTGACATCCCAGGAATCAGTCTGGTGAACCTTCTCTGCACTCCCTCTAGGGCAATAATGTTCTTCCTCAGATTTGGAGACCAAAACTGTACGCAATACTCCAGGTGTGGTCTCACCAAGACCCTGTACAACTGCTGTAGAACCTCCCTGCTCCTATACTCAAATCCTTTTGCTATGAAAGCTAACATACCATTCGCCTTCTTGACTGCCTGCTGCACCTGCATGCCTACTTTCAATGACTGGTGTACCATGACACCCAGGTCTCGCTGCATCTCCCCTTTTCCTAGTCGGCCACCATTTAGATAATAGTCTGCTTTCCTGTTTTTGCCACCAAAATGGAAACTGGTTTTGCCACCAAAACAAAATTCCATCATTCAATCTGGCTACACACAAAAAGCTGGAGTAACTCAGCATCTCTGGAGAGAAGAAATGTCTCCTGAATCATCAGGCTGTTGAACACTTCAACCGACTAAAGGATGGATTGTCTTAAGACGTTGGGCTTTGTCTTGTTTTGCACTATATTGGGTTGTTATTTATTGAACTTTGTATGTGTATCATATTATTTATCGCGTTCTGTGCTTGCACACTTGTTAAGTTGCTGCAAGATAGAATTTCATTGAAGATGGACATGAATAGCTGGAGTAACTCAGCGTGGTAATGGGACAGGCAGCATCTCTGGAGAGAAGGAACGGGTGACTTTTCGGGTCGAACAGAGACGAGGAAACACTTTTTCTCACAGAGAGTTGTGAGTCTGTGGAATTCTCTGCCTCAGAGGGCAGTGGAGGCCGGTTCTCTGGATGCTTTCAAGAGAGAGCTAGATAGGGCTCTTGAAGATCGCAGAGTCAGGGGATATGGGGAGAAGGCAGGAACGGGGTACTGATTGGGGATGATCAGCCATGATCACATTGAATGGCGGTGCTGGCTCGAAGGGCCAAATGGCCTCCTCCTGCACCTATTGTCTATTGACCCTTCTTTGGACTGAGAGTCAAGGGAATGGGAAACGTGATATAGACGGTGACGTGGAGATATGTGGAACAAATGAATTAAAGATATACAAAAAAAGTGATGATGGTAAAGGAAGACCATTGGTAGCTGTGAGTTAGGTGAAAATTTGGCGCCCATACCTAGGCGACTGTTAGTCACAGAAGCAGTTCTACAAACTCATGTAACAATCGCTCCACACTCTTAAATCTCTATTCCCACAGCAACATTTCTATTCCCTTATCCTGTATCTGTACACTGTAAATGGATCGATTGTAATCTGATATTGTTTCGTTGGCAGGCGAGAAAATCTTTTCACTGTATCTCGGTACATGTGACAATAAACTAGATGTGTGGGAAGGAACTGCAGATGCTGGTTTACATCGAAGATAGATTTTAAAAAAATGCTGGAGTAACTCAGCGGGACTGGCAGTATCTTTGGAGAGAAGGAATGGGGACTTCTTCAGACTGATTATCAGTAACTCAGCGGGACAGGCAGGCAGCATGTCTGGAGAGAAGGAATGGGCGACGTTTCGGGTCGAGACCCTTCTTCAGACTGACTCTCAGTCTGAAGAAGGGTCTCGACCCGAAACGTCGCCCATTCCTTCTCTCCAGAGATGCTGCCTGCCTGTCCCACAGAGTTATGCCCCCGTCCCACTTAGGAGACCTGAACGGAAACCTCTTTGCGCCCCATCCAAGGTTTCCGTGCGGTTCCCAGAGGTTGCAGGTGGTTGCCGGAGGTTGCAGGTAGTGGAAGCAGGTAGGGAGACTGACAAAAACCTCCGGGAACCTCTCGGAAACCTTGGGTGGGGCGCAAAGTCTCCAGAGGTTTCCGTTCAGGTTTCCTAAGTGGGACAGGGGCATTATTACTCCAGCATTTTATTTTTGTCTGTCTTTGACAATGAGCAAAGCTGAAACTTTGGAGACTGAGAACGAGTTACCGACAATGAGGCTCACCGATGATGTGCTCTGATCTCTTGCAGAAGAAGGCGAATTTTTCATGAAGGTCCTGATTCCCAGTTACGCTGCTGGTTCGATCATCGGCAAGGGAGGCCAAACCATCGTCCAGTTGCAGAAGGAGACGGGCGCCACCATCAAGCTGTCCAAATCCAAAGACTTCTACCCTGGTGAGTCCTGCAGTCCGTGCTGAGAGCCTGCGGGGAGTGGGGGGGGGGAGGGGGGAGGTCTCGATGAGCCGATCCACGGTGCAAGTGGTCCTTCGTGGATCGGCCCCCTGGTTGTGCCGACCACTAGCGCACTGCGATGGTTTTGTTGTCTTGAGATGGCTCCAGGATTGGGATGACATGATCCATGTTACTAACACCTATGAGAGAGAAGCGAGTGTCACCAAACTTCTGAATTCTCTGGGGTGGAAGGAACCCTCTCCAAGACACACACACACGTGAAGCTCACCGTTTGACCTGATTTTACAAAATGTTAAATGGTCAGCTCGACATAGACTACAAGACCTACACCAAACCCAAACCAATTAGGAGCAGACGAGGGCATTCGATCCAATTTGTGATCCCAGCTACAAAGACAGATGTGTACAGCAAAGGTACACAAAAAAGCTGGAGAAACTCAGCGGGTGCAGCAGCATCTATGATGCTGCTGCACCCGCTGAGTTTCTCCAGCTTTTTTGTGTACCTTCGATTTTCCAGCATCTGCAGTTCCTTCTTAAACACCAGATGTGTACAGCAATTCGTTCTTCCCCCGCACAATTAAAGCATGGAATAATCTCCACCCAACTATAGTTACCCAACCAGATGCAACTACATTTAAAGTAGCTCTTTCTTCCCAATAACCCTTTCTGGCTTAAGCCCTCCCTTCACCCCCGCCACAGTTTAAATTCCATTTGGAATATTTTGGAGGATCAAGAAACCAAGGAGAATAAGGTGTAAAATGGCCCCCCTTCCACCGGGGGCATCAGTCTTGATGAGTGATGGTGATCAAAGGGCTTGAGTCATAAGTGATAGGGGGCAAGTCTTAGGCCATTCGGCCCATCAAATGTATTCGATCATCTCTCCCTCCTAACCCCATTCTCCTGCCTTCTCCCCATAACCTCTGACACCCGTACTAATCAGTGAAGCTCCCTCAACACTATCCCATCCAGCACTCCCAGGGCAGGGACAGTATGGATTAATACTGAGTCAGCCTCCCTTTCTACTGACCCTGATCAGGGAGTGTACGATGCCTTCATACCGTCCCACCAGACACCCAGAGCTGAATTGTAGAATTAGAAATGTAGAAGCATAGAAAACAGGTCACTAGGGAGTGATAGATCAGCCATGATTGAATGGCAGAGCAGACTTGTTTAGGAAAATAGACAATAGACAATAGGTGCAGGAGTAGGCCATTCGGCCCTTCGAGCCAGCACTGCCATTCAATGTGATCATGGCTGATCATCCCCAATCAGTACCCCGTTCCTGCCTTCTCCCCATATCCCCTGATTCTGTTAACCCTATCGAACTCTCTCTTGAATATATCCAATGAATTGGCCTCCACTGCCTTCTGCGGCAGAGAATTCCATTGCCTGGTGATAGACAAGGAACTTGCAATGTGTAGGAAGGAACTGCAGATGCTGGTTTAAACCGAAGATAGGCTCAAAATGCTGGAGTAACTCAGCGGGACAGGCAGGGGAGAAGAAAGGAGAAAGGAAGAGGAGGAGGCTGAGGGAGAGCTGAGAAGGGGAGGAATTGGAGGTCAATGTTTATGCCACTAGGGTGCAGACTGCCCAAGCAACTTCCCTCCCTTCACCACTTCCAGTTTAAATTCCATTTGGAATATTTTGGAGGACCAAGAAACCAAGAACTGCCTGAATCTGGAGGTGTGTGTTTTCACACTTCCGGAGAAGAAACATCTTCCCCACCTCATCGCATCGACACCCTTCACGAAAGACTATCGCTCTCCGCCAGTCCTGTTCGTTGTTAAAAAGGCCCTTAAGTGAGCCTTCAAATGGCCAACTCTTGATTTTGGTGCCAATTCATGCGTTCCCCTTCGTGAAACAGGACAGGAAGAGTCGACGTGTTAGTGGAAACTTGTGTTTCCTCTCTCTGTCATCGCCCGGCAGTCCCGGAAGCTTGGAACACAAGGGGGAATTCTTAGTTCTGTTTCGCAGTTAGGTGCGATCAGGATTGATTTATGAACTGACTCCACAAATGGCTCTTTTTCCCCATGTCCCTTGGTACCCCCGGGTAACGCAAAACCATCAATCTCTGAGTTAAAATGAACAATTACCCACCACAATCGGATGTCCGTTAAATTGTGGTGGTGGGTTCAATCTCCCTCCCTTCGTGATCAGTTTAGTTTAGAGATAGAAACATAGAAATTAGGTGCAGGAGTAGGCCATTCGGCCCTTCGAGCCTGCACCGCCATTCAATATGATCATGGCTGATCATCCAACTCAGTATTCCGTACCTGCCTTCTCTCCATACCTTCTGATCCCCTTAGCCACAAGGGCCACATCTAACTCCCTCTTAAATATAGCCAATGAACTGTGGCCTCGACTACCCTCTGTGGCAGAGAGTTCCAGAGATTCACCACTCTCTGTGTGAAAAAAGTTCTTCTCATCTCGGTTTTAAAGGATTTCCCCCTTATCCTTAAGCTGTGACCCCTTGTCCTGGACTTCCCCAACATCGGGAACAATCTTCCTGCATCTAGCCTGTCCAACCCCTTAAGAATGTTATAAGTTTCTATAAGATCCCCTCTCAATCTCCTAAATTCTAGAGAGTATAAACCAAGTCTATCCAGTCTTTCTTCATAAGACAGTCCTGACATCCCAGGAATCGGTCTGGTGAACCTTCTCTGCACTCCCTCTATGGCAAGAATGTCTTTCCTCAGATTAGGAGACCAAAACTGTACGCAATACTCCAGGTGTGGTCTCACCAAGACCCTGTACAACTGCAGTAGAACCTCCCTGCTCCTATACTCAAATCCTTTTGCTATGAAGTTACCGCGCGGATATAGACCCTTCGGCCCACCGAGCCCATACTGGCCAGCGATCCCCGCTCAGTAACACTATCCTACACACGCATTGGGAACAATTTGCACATCCAGCAAGCCAATTAACCTGCAAACTGGTACATCTTTGGAGAGTGGGAGGAAACCGAAGATCTTGGAGGAAACTCACGGGGAGAACGTGCAAACTCCGTACAGACAGCACCCGTCGGGGTCGAACCCCAGGCCTCCGGCGCTGCGAGGTTAATTCCCGGGATGGCGGGACTGTCACATGCTGAGAGAATGGAGCGGCTGGGCTTGTACACTCTGTGGAGTTTAGAAGGATGAGAGGGTATCTCATTGAAACATATAAGATTGTTAAGGGCTTGGACACGCTAGAGGCAGGAAACATGTTCCCGATGTTGGGGGAGTCCAGAACCAGGGGCCGCACACACAGTTTAAGAATAAGGGGTAAGCCATTTAGAACGGAGACGAGGAAACACTTTTTCTCACAGAGAGTGGTGAGTCTGTGGAATTCTCTGCCTCAGAGGGTGGTGGAGGCAGGTTCTCTGGATGCTTTCAAGAGAGAACTAGATAGGGCTCTTAAAAATCAAGGAATATGGGGAGAAGGCAGGAACAGGGTACTGATTGGGGATGATCAGCCATGATCACATTGAATGGCGATGCTGGCTCGAAGGGCCGAATGGCCTACTCCTGCACCTATTGTCTATTGTCTATTGTACCTGCCTCAATTACCTCCACTGGCTGCTCGTTCCATGTATCCATCGCTCTTTCTCAACTTGACTCCTAAATATTTGGCTCTGATTTCTATTGTATCTGTTTCTCGTCTCCGTCTCTCTAAGCTGCCGATATCAGTTATTTTTATCCACCCCAGCAGTCACCCTTAATATCTTGAATTTTTTATTTTAATAACTGGCCTTCTAAATTCCAGGGAATACAGTCCTAGTTTGTGTGATGAATTATGTGTGGCCTTGTTCTCTCCGCTGTGCTCGGGGAATGTTGGCCTAGATTTTGTGTTTCAGTGTCTGGGGCGGGTCTTGAACCTGCAGCGTTCGTGTCATATAGATGAGATATATTGGGGCGGCCTGGTGGCGTCATGGTAGAGTTGCTGCCTTACTGCAGCAGAGACCCAGGTTCCATCCTGACTATGGGTGCTGTGTGTGTGTGTGTGTCTGTGTGTGTCTGTGTGTGTCTGTGTGTGACTGTGTGTGTCTGTGTGTGTCTGTGTGTGTCTGTGTGTGTCTGTGTGTGTCTGTGTGTGTGTGTGTGTCTGTGTGTGTCTGTGTGTGCCTGTGTGTCTGTGTGTGCCTGTGTGTCTGTGTGTGTGTGTGTGTCTGTCTGTGTGTGTGTGTGTGTGTGTGTGTCTGTGTGTGCCTGTGTGTGTGTGTCTGTGTGTGCCTGTGTGTGTGTGTCTGTGTGTGTCTGTGTGTGACTGTGTGTGACTGTGTGTGTCTGTGTGTGTCTGTGTGTGTCTGTGTGTGTCTGTGTGTGTGTGTGTCTGTGTGTGTCTGTGTGTGCCTGTGTGTCTGTGTGTGTGTGTGTGTCTGTCTGTGTGTGCCTGTGTGTCTGTGTCTGTGTGTGTCTGTGTGTGTCTGTGTGTGCCTGTGTGTCTGTGTGTCTGTGTCTGTGTCTGTGTCTGTGTCTGTGTCTGTGTCTGTGTCTCTGCGTGCGCGTGTCTGTCTGTGTGCGTGTGTCTGTTTGTGTGTGTGTGTGTCTCTAAGTGTGTCTCTAAGTGTGTCTCTAAGTGTGTCTGTCTGTGTCTGTGTCTCTGTGTCTCTGTGTCTCTGTGTCTCTGTGTCTCTGTGTCTCTGTGTCTCTGTGTCTCTGTGTCTTTCTCCCCGTTACCACGTGGGTTTCCTCCGGGTGCTCCGGTTCCCACCCCCACCTCACGTACAGGTTGGTGGGTTAATTGCTTTGATAAACTGTCCCTAGTGTGCAGGGCAGCCTTCGTGTGCGGGGGTCGCTGGTCGGCGCGGACTCGGTGGGCCGAAGGGCCTGTTTCTGTGCTGTATCTCTAAACTAAACTAAACGATCACATGGAAAGAGGCCCTTCAGCCCATCGAGCTCCTGTCTGCACCGATCCTCCAATAATGCCATTTATTCTCCCCATATTCCCATCAGCTTCCTCTGTGATTCTCGTTGCAAGGGGCAATATACAGGGGGCTGTGCACCATGCAAGCACACATGACTTTGGGACACTCTCCCCAACCTGAAGCAGAGCGATAGAAACGGTGGCCAGTTGATGGGGAATGTGGCTAGTATAAATATTGAGATTCATGTTTGAATTGGTAGATAACACAGAATGCTGGAGTAACTCAGCGGGACAGGCAGCATCTCTGGAGAGAAGGAATGGGTGACGTTTTGGGTCGAGACCCTTCTTCAGATTGAGTTAGTAGGATTCGGGTGACACAGCTGGTAGAGCCGCTGCCTTGCCGCGCCACAGACATTGGTTCGATCCTGATCTCGGGTGCTGTCTGTGTGGAGTTTGCGTGATCTCCCCTGGAGGAAACTCCACACAAACTGCACCCGAGCTCTGGATCAAAGCGGGTTTCCTCCGGGCGCTCCGGTTTCCTCCCACATCCCAAAGACATGCAGGTTTGTCGGTTGAAGCAAAATGCTGGAGTAACTCAGCGGGGCAGGCAGCATCTCTGGAGAGAAGGAATGGGTGACATTTCGGGTCGAGACCCTTCTTCAGACTGAGAGTCAGGGGAGAGGGAGACATAGAGATATGGAAGGGTAAGGTGTGAAAAGGAGAGATCAAACGGGACAGATCGAGGATCATTGTTAATCAGGAGGGCAGTGAAACTAGTCGTAGAATTAGGGTGGGGAGAGGGGGAGAGGGAAAGCAAGGGTTACTTGAAGTTTGAGTAGAAGGAATGGGTAACGTTGTGGGTCGAGACCCTTCTTTAGTCTGAAGGAGTTTGTACCATTCTCTCTCTGTGATCGTGTGGGTTCCCTCTGGGTGCTCTGGTTTCCTCCGGTTTGTTGGAAAATTGTAAATTGTCCCTAGTGTGTGTGTGTGTGTGTAGGATAGTGTTAGTGTGCGGGGATCGCTGGTCGGTGCAGACTGGGTGGGCAGAAGGGCCTGTTTGCGAGCTGTATCTCTAAAGTTAGCTAAATGAATATGGACAGATGGCCCATATCCCCATTGTCTCCTGGTTCTTTGAACGGCCAGCCTCCGAATTCAGTGAAGGGAACTGAGAGGAGATTTCTATGCAAGGCGTCAGAATGGCTTGTGTGGAGACTCTCGAATACCAGGGAGATTTGCATCTCAATTAGGTCGTGTCCGTATGTTAAACTGGACGCACCTGCTCCGTTTCGACCTCTGACCTCTGACCCGGCCGAAGTTGATGGAGGTCATGTCACGGAGTCGTTGTACAGGATGGAAACAGGCCCTTCGGCCCAACTTGCCCACTGTTTGATCTAGGGTCTCGACCCAAGACTTTCTCCAGAGCTGCTGCCTGACCCACTGAGTTACT
>NC_045996.1:12073029-12140529 GCF_010909765.2 Amblyraja radiata
TGTCCAACCCCTTAAGAATTTTGTAAGTTTCTATAAGATCCCCTCTCAATCTCCTAAATTCTAGAGAGTATAAACCGAGTCTATCCAGTCTTTCTTCATAAGACAGTCCTGACATCCCAGGAATCAGTCTGGTGAACCTTCTCTGCACTCCCTCTATGGCAATAACGCTTCATCACAACTTCCCTTGTTGTTCATTTATTGTCACGTGTACTGAGGTACAGTGAAAAGCTTTTTGTTGCGTGCTAACCAGTCAGCGGTAAGACTGTTTATGATTAAAACCAGGCCGGGCACAGATACAGGATATTTAGCGCAAGCTAAAGTTTGATTAAAGATAGTTCGAGGGTCTTCACTGAGACTCGAAGTTTCAAAGTCAGTTTATGTCACATGTGCAGTGAAATTTGAGTTACTATACAGCCATGCTAAGTGAAAAGCAACAGGATACAAAACCACATGAAAGTTAACATAAACAGTGGATTCCACATTCCCCACTGTGATAGAAGGGAATAAAGTCCAACCTTGGGAAGTCAGGACCACCCTCTAGTTGGTGAGAGGAAAGGCAAAGCCCGTAAAGTCCGATCAGGACCATAACATCCAGGAGCGAGAAAGACTACAAAAAGTTGTGACCATTGCCCAGTCCATCACCAGCTTTGACCCCCCCACTGTCGAAGGGATCTATCGTAGTCGCTGCCTCAAAAAGGCAGCCAACATCATCAAGGACCCACACCATCTCTGCCTCAGAGGGCGGTGGAGGCAGGTTCTCTGGATGCTTTCAAGAGAGAGCTAGATAGGGTTCTTAAAAACAGCAGAGTCAGGGGATATGGGGAGAAGGCAGGAACGGGGTACTGATTGGGGATGATCAGCCGTGATCACATTGAATGGTGGTGCTGGCTCGAAGGGCCGAATGGCCTCTACTCCTGCACCTATTGCCTATTGTCATCCTGGCCACACACTCATCTCATCAGGAAGAAGGTACAGGAGCCTGAAGACTACAACGTCCAGGTTCAGGAACAGCTACTTCCCCACAGCCATCAGGCTATTAAACACAACAAATAAACTATGAGCTCTGAACTGCAAAAGTCTATATTATTATTTGTTATTTATACTATATTAGTCTTTTTTTTTTTTTTTTTTTCCCCCCATTTTATACGATGTTGACATATTGACATATTGTGTTGTGCTGCAGCAAGTAAGAATTTCATTGTCCCGTCCGTGACATATGACAATAAAACACTCTTGACTCAAGGATAGTCCAAGGGTCTCCAATGAGGTAGATAGTAGTTCAGGACTGCTCTCTGGTTGTGGTAGGATGGTTCACAGTTGCCTGATAACAGCCGGGAAGAAACTGTCCCTGAATCTGGAGGTGTGTGTGCGTTTTCACACTTCTGTGCCTCTTAGATACATAGAAAAGTAGGTGCAGGAATAGGCCCTTCGGCCCTTCGAGCCAGCACCGCTGATGCCTTTCCTGATGCCTCCTATCTCACCAGGGACGAACTTTACCATTCTAATGTTTTTTTTAAAATGCTGTTTTTTTTCCCTATTTCCTTCCCGCCCACAATATTTAATATGTAAAGGAATATGTGATTCTGTTCCATTCTGTTTGGAGTTTGTAGTTTGTTTTTTGCACAAAGTCCACGAGCATTGCCACTTTTCATTTCACTGCCACATCTCGTATGTGTATGTGACGAATAAACTTGACTTGACTTGGGAGACAAAAGTGCTGGAGAATCTCAGCAGGTGCAGCAGCATCTATGGAGCGAAGGAAATAGGCGACGTTTCGGGCCGAAACCCTTCTTCAGACTGATGGGGGGTGGGGAAAGAAAGAAGGAAAAGGGGAGGAGGAGGAGGAGCCCGAGGGCGGGCGGATGGGAGGGTGGGAGGAGACAGCTAGAGGGTTAAGGAAGGGGAGGGGACAGCACAGGCTAGCCAAATTGGGAGAATTCAATGTTGATGCCATAAGGACGCAAGGACCCCAGACGGAATATGAGGTGCTGTTCCTCCAATTTCCGCTGTTGCTCACTCTGGCACTTTAACAAGGGCAGAGTCCCTCTGGTCCTCACCTTTCACCCCACCAGCCGGCAAATACAACACATAATCCTCCGCCATTTCCGCCACCTCCAACGTGACCCCACCACTCGCCACATCTTCCCATCTCCCCCAATGTCTGCCTTCCGCAAAGACCGCTCCCTCCGCAACTCCCTCGTCAATTCTTCCCTTCCCTCCCGCACCACCCCCTCCCCGGGCACTTTCCGTTGCAACCGCAAGAAATGCAACACCTGTCCCTTCACCTCCCCCCTCGACTCCATTCAAGGTCCCAAGCAGTCGTTCCAGGTGCGACAAAGGTTCACCTGTATCTCCTCCAACCTCATCTACTGCATCCGCTGCTCTAGATGTCAGCTGATTTACATCGGTGAGACCAAGCGTAGGTTGGGCGATCGTTTCGCCGAACACCTCCGCTCAGTCCGCAATAACCTACCTGATCTCCCGGTGGCTCAGCACTTCAACTCCCCCTCCCATTCCCAATCCGACCTCTCTGTCCTGGGTCTCCTCCATTGCCAGAGTGAGCAACAGCGGAAATTGGAGGAACATCACCTCATATTCCGTCTGGGGACCTTGCGTCCTTATGGCATCAACATTGAATTCTCCCAATTTGGCTAGCCCGTGCTGTCTCCTCCCCTTCCTTAACCCTCTAGCTGTCTCCTCCCACCCTCCCATCCGCCCGCCCTCGGGCTCCTCCTCCTCCTCCCCTTTTCCTTCTTTCTTTCCCCAGCCCCCATCAGTCTGAAGAAGGGTTTCGGCCCGAAACGTCGCCTATTTCCTTCGCTCCATAGATGCTGCTGCACCCGCTGAGTTTCCCCAGCAATTGTGTGTCCCTTCTTCAGACTGATGACTTGACTTGGCTTGATGGGGAGAGGGGAGAAGAGGGAGTGACCAGGGTGAGACTGGTCCTTGGTTATGCTGCTGGCCTTGCCAAGGCAGCGAGTGGCTGGGGTCATTGTAAAGGGCAAGGTGAATCGGTGCTGGCACTTGGACCTTTCTGCTCCGGGGAGATGAGTCGTGAGTGTGACCCTTTCTTCCTTCTGCCCGCAGGTACCACCGAGAGGGTTTGCCTGATCCAGGGGACGGTGGAGGCTTTGAACGCCGTCCATGACTTCATCGCGGAGAAAGTCCGGGAGATGCCGCAGAACGTCGGCAAGGCGGAGCCCGTCAACATCCTCCAACCCCAGACCAACGTCAACCCCGACCGGGTCAAGCAAGTAAGAGTTGCGCTGGAAGGAACTGCAGATGCTGTTCCACACCAAAGATAGACACAAAATGCTGCAGTAACTCAGTGGGTCGGTCACCCTGCTTCAGACCAAATGGGGGTGTTGGCTAATATCTCCCCCACCCACCCAGTTCATATGTTCTAGGAGTACTGAACGTGATGGAGGCAGGTTCGATTTTATCATTTAAAAATAAATTGGATAGGTATATGAATGGGAAGGGAATGGAAGGTTATGGTCTGAGTGCAGGTAGATGGGACTAGGTGAGAGTAAGTGTTTGGCATGGACTAGAAGGGCCAAGATGGCCTGTTTCCATGCTGTAATTGTTATATGGCTATATGGTTAGAATTAGGCCAATTAGCCCATCAAGTCTACCCCGCCATTCAATCATGGCTGATCTATCTTTCTCTCTCAACCCCATTCTCCTGCCTTCTCCCCATAACACCTTCTTCTGAAATAACGGCATTTCGTTTGGACCTCAAGGGGTCCAAATGACAATAAATTGAATTGTAATTGGAATTGAATTGTTCTTTTTTCGTGTCTTTGAAGCTGGTTGTCTATATGACAGTTTCCCATTCCTTTACACAGTCCTTTGCGTTTTTATTGAACACTGCAAGATCCTTTGAGCTGCACTGGATGGGTAGTAGGGGGCAGACAAGGCAGTGCTGCATTGTATGGTCCTCTTCTCCACATTCACAGGCGGTTTTGGCCAGTTTCATAGCCCCATCTGGCCATGGCAGCTTTTGATCGCCCTGTTCCTGTTCTCAGGCGGTTGAGCGTCTTCCACTGGACCCATGGTGCTTCTGAGCTCGGAGGGAGGGCTTCAGAAGGAGGGATACCCATGTCAGTAGGAGGGGGGTCGTCCTCAAGCCTTTTTGTCCATAGTTGGAGTCTGGTTTCTTCCCGTGATGCTATTAGGGGCTGGACATGGCTGAGAAAGCTTCTCCTGGACTTCAGCCGTTGGGCCGGGGGTACACGTCCATAGAGGAGGTGGCGTTCATCACTGGTGGCCTTGGTCATCTCTACTAGGCTGGCGGCTTCCCGTCTCACATCAGCAGGGGCAATGCCAGCGAGGAGGTGCAGGTTGTTTATGTTGGTGGGCTTCAAGCAGCCAGTGATTGAGCGGCAGGTGTTATTCAACGCTGGGTCTAGTTTCTTGGCATGGGATGATCTCTCCCAAACAGGACACGCATACTCCGCAGAGGAGTAGCACAGTGCCAGAGCAGTAGATCTTAATGTGTGTGCTGTGGCTCCCCATTTGGAGTTGGTCAGCTTCCGGAAGATGTTATTTCGGGAGTTAACTTTCAGTTTGGTGTTTTTGACGTGTTCCTTATAGGAGAGAGTGCGATCCAGTGTTACACCGAGGTAGGCAGGGTTGGTGCAGTGCTCAAGAGGTGTTCCAGACCATGTGATGTTAAGGGGTCTGTTTGCTTCCCGGTTCCTGAGATGGAACGAGCAGGCTTGGGTCTTCGCAGGGTTTGCATGTAGGTGGTTGCGCTCGTAGTAGAGGTGTAGCTCATCTAGGGCTGAGGTGAGATTCGCTTCTACAGCTTCAAACGTACTCTCTTGGGATGTTACACAGAGGTCGTCGGCGTAGATGAACCGCTCAGTGTTCTGGTCCATTGGCTGGTCATTGGTGTAGATGTTATATAGTAGTGGAGCCAGCATACTACCTTGAGGCAAGCCATTCCGTTGTCGTCGCCAGCGACTTTGCTTGTTGTTAAGGACAACATAGAAGCGCCTATCTTTCAGGAGGGCTCCGATGAGGTCCGTGAGTGCCAGGTCTTTGGTATTCTCCAAGATCTTTTTTAGGAGGAGGCGGTGGTTCACAGTGTCATACGCGGCAGACAGATCAACAAAGACGGCGCCTGTCACCAGTCCTTTCTGGAACCCGTCTTCAATGTGCTGTGTGAGATTCAGAAGTTGACTTGTTGTGGATTTGCCAGGTCGGAATCCAGCTTGTTGAGGGATGATGGCTGGTTCAGCGACTGGGGCAAGCCTGTTGATGATCAGGCGCTCAAACAGCTTCTACGGGTGGCATAGCAGGGAGATTGGGCGGAAGCTCTTTGCATATGCTGGATCTTTACCGGGTTTTAGAAGGGCGATGATTTTGGTTTTCCTCCAGATCTTTGGGATGTTTCTTGTCAGCATGCAGTTGTTCGTCAGCTCAAGGATCCACTTCCGTGTCAGAGGTCCAAACTGCTTGATCTCCTCTGTGAAAATATTGTCCAGGCCGATGGCTTTGCCAGTCTTGAGGGCTTTGATGCTGATATTGAGCTCTTCAAGGGAGAACGGCTCAGTCAGTCCGGTGTTTTGGGAGTGCTGAAGTCGGTCTGCCTTTGGTCTTGGCTGTTTGGTGGTGGATTTCCCGTTGAGCAGCAACTGATGCGCAACTTGGTTGGCCGTGGTGGTATACTGTTGATGTGTTGGTGTTGATGGGTCATTGCTGATTTTTCGGATGAGGCTCCATGCCTTTTTGCTGTTTTTTGCCATATCAGGACAACAGTGTGCCTACCTTACATTTCAACTCCAGTGCTCTTCAATGCCTTTCTTTCTCTTGATAGGGTTTCCCTTTAAAAAAAAACCGTGACTCTGTTTCGGGACTGTCATTTTAAACGTGGTGTTATCTTGTTTGTGATTGAAGTGACAAGGTGAATCTAATGTGAAACTTTTCAAAAACTCTGTACCTGGTTTCTTTTTTAAAAGGGAAAAAAACCAAGTTATTGTAAACTGGCACAACTGTTGAGGATTTGTGGCTAAATTAAAAAACAATTGGTAAAGGTAAAAAAAAACAGAGGGTAGTCGAGGCCAGTTCATTGGCTATATTTAAGAGGGAGTTAGATGTGGCCCTTGTGGCTAAGGGGATCAGAGGGTATGGAGAGAAGGCAGGTACGGGATACTGAGTTGGATGATCAGCCATGATCATATTGAATGGCGGTGCAGGCTCGAAGGGCCGAATGGCCTACTCCTGCACCTAATTTCTATGTTTCTATGTTTCTATCAGTTGTCTCCAGTAGAGTTTGCCATTTCCGCTGGCGGCATTCTGATAGGGAGGTCACGAGTCTCTCACCTACTTCCATGGTGCTTTCAGCAAAGGGGTCAGATTCGTAGAGCTGTTGGTATTGCTCATATAGTTCGCTGCTTGGAGTGTCAAGGCCGGGGATGTATTGAGTGCGGCAGCCTCTCGGGATGTTCTTCCGGGCTGCCTGGTGCACTAACTTGGTGAAGATTTGATAGTTTTTGGGGTCCGCTGGAAGGTGGGCGATCTTCCCTTCAAGATCTTCTTGGAAACCAGGCCAGTTCGCTTTCCCAAAGTTGAATCTTCTCTGGAAAGGAACTGTGGCTGGGTTAACTGCAGCATTGACTGTAAGGCCAATGTGGCGGTGTTGGGTTTTTGGCAGTGGCTTCAGTACCAGCTTCTTGCCCAATCCAGAGATGCTATGGCTGACAAACGCGATATCAGGGTTGTAGCCGGCTTTCCATCGCCCGCTATTAAAGGACTTTGGTTGTTTGGCATCATGGATCAGGTAGAGCTGGTTAGTTTCGGCCCATGCTTCCACTGCATCTCCATCAGCGTTGTTCCCGGCGTAACCCCATTGTGAGCTGTGGCTGTTGAAATCTCCAATCACTATCCTTGGTTTCCCAGATGATGGTATTTCTGGCATCAGGAAAGGTGTGGGAGGTGGCTTGTAGATGGAGGTGATGGTAATTCCTCTGAGCTCAGCGGTTAGGACCTCAATGTTGTTTTCATCGCTCTTTGATGTTGATTCAATGATTGTCCCATTTTTTGCAAGCATGATGCTTCCATGTTTCTCATGTGGTCTTTCAATGAGGGTGGTCATGCCTTCCACTTGAGGGCGGGGATGTTTGGGTCCGCGGTGAGTTTTTTGGAGGCAGAGAATATCACACTGATGTTCTCTGCAGAGTTGGGCAACAAGTTCTTCTTTAGTTGCAGACAGTCCTTCAACATTTAGAGATATGATGGTCAAAGCCGGCCTGCCTTGGGGGCGGGTGTTGGCCTCTCTTCCTGTTCCGGGCTGATGGGCTACTGCCATTTGTTGGGCTTCTGGACATCATTTGTCTTTCGGCTTGGCTTCAAAGTGTTTGGTAGAATTCGCAAGTAATTTGGTGATATTACTTGACAGGGATCGCGACGTGAACGCTTCTACCTTGACCCCCTCCCATAACACCTGACTAATCAAGAATCACTCTTACCAATCAAGAATATCTCAATCGCCCCCTTAAAAATATCCAATGACCCCACAGTCTTCTGTGGCAATGAATTCCACAGATTCACCAGCCTCTGACGAAAGAAATTCCTCCTCATCTCATTTCTAAAGGGACGTCCTTTTATTTTGAGGCTGTGACCTCTAGTCCTAGACTCTTCCAACAGTAGAAACATCCTCTCCACATCCACTCTAACCAGGCCTTTCACTGTTCAGTGGGTTTAGAAAAGGAAGAGGTGACGTTTCGGGTCAAGACCCTTTCTTGGTTAATTGGCTACAGTGAAAACAATTCCTCAGTTTAGCTTATTGTCACGTGTACAGTGTAAAGCTTTTGTTGCGTGCTATCCAGTCAGCAGAAAGACAATATAAGATTACAATCCAGCCTTTTACAGAGTACAGATACTTGGAAAGCGAAAAACATTCAGTGCAAGGTAAAGCCAGCAAAGTCCGATCAAGGATAGTCCGAGGGTCACCAAACGTTAGATAGTAGTTCAGACTCTCTTCAAAAACGTCACCCATTCCTTTTCTCCGGAGATGCTGCCTGACCCGCTGAGTTACTCCAGTATTTTGTGCCTGTCTAATATTTCTGTTGACTGAAACCATCACATGTTATGGACAGCGGGTAGAACTGATTGATTCCCCTTTCTCGCTTCCCTCTCAAACTGATACCAGAAGATCCACCACTGTGCACCTTCACGAACAAAGAGGCAGGGTGGTGGAGCAGTAGAGTTGCTGCCTCACGGCGCCAGAGACCCGGGTTCGATCCTGACTACGGGCGCTGTCTGTACGGAGTTTGTACGTTCTCCCCGTGACCTGCGTGGGTTCTCTCCGAGATCTTCGGTTTCCTCCCACACTCCAAAAGACATACATTGTTTGTAGGTTAATTGACTTGGTGTAAATGTAAACAAATGTCCCTAGTGGGTGTAGGATAGAAACATAGGAAAATAGAAAATAGGTGCAGGAGTAGGCCATTCGGCCCTTCGAGCCTGCACCGCCATTCAATATGATCATGGCTGATCATCCAACTCAGTATCCTGTACCTGCCTTCTCTCCATACCCCCTGATCCCTATAGCCACAAGGGCCGCATCGAACTCCCTCTTAAATATAGCCAATGAACTGTGGCCTCAACTACCTTCTGTGGCAGAGAATCCCACAGATTCACCACTCTATGTGTAAAAAATGATTTTCTCATCTCGGTCCTAAAAGACTTCCCCCTTATCCTTAAGTTAATGTGCGGGGATCGCTGGTCCGTGCGGGCTCGGTGGGCCGAAGGGCCTGTTTCCGCGCTGTTTCTCTCCACTAATCTAAATTTGTATTGGAAGATTCTAGGGATTCTAGGGACACGGGCAGAGCATGCAAACTCCATATAGACAGCACCCGTAGTCAGGATCGAACCCGGATCTCTGTCGCTGTAAGCACTGTAAGCCTGTTTCCATAACATTAATAGGATATAATTTAATTGGTGAATTTGGGAACACCATTTTGGTTGTAATGTGATTTTGATCGGGAAATAGAAGACCACTTAAAGTTACATTGTAAATCGACAAACAGAGGGAAAAAGCTGTCTTGGGGAAATAAACAGTCCAGGGAAGAAAAAACTGTTTCCGTGTAACATCTCTGCCGTAAACAAACACTATTGCATCCTAGGAACACAGTCTGTCAGTTTCACCATGTGTGGCCATTGGCATGAAGTTGCATTGCAATGATACTTGATTAAACAAGGTGACAATCTTCTTCAGAAGATGGACACAAAATGCTGGAGTAACTCAGCAGGTCAGGCAGCATCGATGGTGGGGAGGTCAGTACCTGTGATGGAATGGGCAGAGTCCACCGCTCTCTGTAATTACCTATCTGTTCCTGTCTGTTCGAATTGTTGAACCAGGGCAGGATGTAACTTTGGATCTATGTATGTTGTGGTACATTTTTGGCCAAGAGTGGGTTGTTACAGACTTTTAACAGGGAATGAAAATGTCTTGTGTCCACAGCACAGATAACCATTTAACATTCTGAATCCGACCTCTCTGTCCTGGGCCTCCTCCATGGCCAGAGTGAGGACCACCGCAAATTGGAGGAGCAACACCTCATATTCCGCCTGGGCAGTCTGCACCCTAGTGGCATAAACATTGACTTCTCCAATTTCCGGTAGCCCTTGCTGTCTCCTCCCCTTCTCAGCTCTCCCTCAGCCCTCGGGCTCCTCCTCTTCCTTTTCCCTTTCTTCACCCCGTTCCCCCCCCCCCACCCAACATCAGTCTGAAGAAGGGTTTCGGCCCGAAACGTTGCCTATTTCCTTCGCTCCATAGATGCTGCTGCACCCGCTGAGTTTCTCCAGCACTTTTGTTCACCAAACATTTAACAATGCTGGCTTCCTGGCCTGAGATGAAAGTGAGCAAGGTTGGTGAGCCCACTAGTTCATGTTCCTTGTGCAGGGAAGAACTGCAGATGCTGGTTTAAATCGAAGATGGACACAAAAAGCTGGAGTAACTCAGCGGGACAGGCAGCATCTCTGGAGAGAAGGAATGGGTGACGTTTCAGGTCGAGACCCTTCTTCAGACTTCATTTTCCTTCTTCATTCAGTCTAGTTTAGAGGTACAGAGAGGAAACAGGCCCTTCGGCCCACCGAGTCTGGGCCGACCAGCGATCCCCGCACATTAACACCATCCAACACACACTAGGGACAATTTACACTTACACCAAGCCAATTAACCTACAAACCTGCGCGCCTTTGGAGTGTGGGAGGAAACCGAAGATCTCGGAGAAAACCCACGCAGGTCACGGGGAGAACGGGCAAACTCCGCGCAGGCAGCACCCGAGGTCTGGACCGAACCTGGGTCTCCGGCGCTAAAAGCGCTGTAAGGCAGCAACTCTACCGCTGCGCCACAAGTCAGGCCCAATGGAACCAAATTGATGCAATCTAGAACGAATGTGGACAGGATCTATCCCACCGTCTGTTTATGACTTCCTGCTCCCGTTTCCTAGTCCCTTGTTTCCCTCTCAGTTGCGTCACATCCTCTGGGCCCCATCTTCCTCTGACCCCTGACCCCCATTTTCTTCTGACCCCTGACCCCTGACCCCAGTCCCGCCATCCATGTGGCCCAATTCCTGCCGACACGGGAAATGGCCATTATCCTCGCGGGAAGTTTAGCTTGCTCCAATTTAGTTTAGTTTAGAGATACAGGCCCTTCGGCCCACCGAGTCCATGCTGACCAGCGATCCCCGCACACTAACACTATCTTTAGACTTTAGAGATAGTGTGGAACCAGGCCCTTCGGCCCACTGAGTCTGCACTGACCAGCGATCCCCACACACTAACACCATGCTACAGATACTGAGACTTTATTATGTAAACCAGCATCTGCAGGTCCTTGTTTCTACAGTTACAGATGCTGCCTGACTTACTGTGTGTTTCCTGCACATTTCTATTTCCATTTGAGACTTCCAGCATCTGTAGTTTTTTCAAAATATTTCTGTAGCAAAGCTGTTCTACTGCACAACAGCTAATGCTGACGTTTTAAGCTTGTCCTGGCAATCAATAGGTTGCTGTTATTTCCTTCCTAATAGTCATTTAGTGTGTAAACATAGAAACATAGAAACATAGAAATTAGGTGCAGGAGTAGGCCATTCGGCCCTTCGAGCCTGCACCGCCATTCAATATGATCATGGCTGATCATCCAACTCAGTATCCCGTACCTGCCTTCTCTCCATACCCTCTGATCCCCTTAGCCACAAGGGCCACATCTAACTCCCTCTTAAATATAGCCAATGAACTGGCCTCGACTACCCTCTGTGGCAGGGAGTTCCAGAGATTCACCACTCTCTGTGTGAAAAAAGTTCTTCTCATCTCGGTTTTAAAGGATTTCCCCCTTATCCTAAACAGACCCTTCGGCCCCACTTGCCCACTCCAACCAACATGTCCCATCTACACTGGTCCCACCTGCCTGTGTTTGGCCCATATCCCTCTAAACCTGCCCTATCCATGTACCTGTCTAAATTGCGATAGTCCCTGCCTCAACTACCTCCTCTAGTAGCTCTTTCCACAGAAGCATGTTGTTGCTCTAATTTGGCACCAGCTCCTCACATTGCAACAAGGCACAGACAAGCATAAGACTTTGTCCTACCATCACAGTGAGGAGGTGTTGGAGGTTCACTGTGGTGGATGGTTGTGTTAAGTGTGTGTCTTGTTTTTTTTTTGTAATGGTTAAGACTGTAGAAAATGCAATTTCGTTCAAACCAAGCTGTTTGAATGACAATAAAAGGCATTCTATTCTAAGCCTGCTGGCATGGGGGAATAATGGAACTGCAGATGCTGGTTTACACCCAGGATAGACACATATATCTGGAGTAACTCAGCGGGTCAGGCATTATCTCTGGAGAGAAGGAATAGGAGACGTTTTGGGTCGAGACCCTTCTTTCGTTTGAACTTCATTTGAGGTTCAAATGACAATAAACTAAATTGTAAATTTAGACCCAATGGGCATTAAAGGGTTGTTGGCCAATATCTTCCCCACCCACTCATCAGTTCATCAGTTCACGGAGCAGAATTCAGCCATTCGGCCCATCAAGTCTACTCTGCCATTCAATCAATAGACAATAGACAGTAGGTGCAGGAGTAGGCCATTTGGCCCTCCGAGCCAGCACCGCTATTCAATGTGATCATGGCTGATCTATCTCTCCCTCCTAGCCCCATTCTCCTGCCTTCTCCCCATAACCCCGACACCTGTACTAATCAAGAATCTATCTATCTCTGCCTTAAATATATCCATTGACTTGGCCTCCACAGCCTTCCGTGGCAAATAATTCCACAGATTCACCAGCCTCTAACTGCAGAAATTCCTCCTCATCTCCTTCCTAAAGGAACGTCCTTTAATCCTGAGGCTGTGGCCCTCCGGTCACCAGTGGAATCTGTCCTGCAGCCTGTCCACACCTCTGCTAATGCAACGCTGCAGTTACTGTGCTCTCCCTGCCATCAATCATGCCCGCCCGCCCGCCCGCCATCGATCGATGCAATTATGCAGGAGCTGCGACCAGCAGCAGCTGCAAGGCGGCCTGCCTTCTCTAGCGTAACGAGCTGTACAGCCTGCTTTCTACAGCCTGCTTTCTGCAGTGGGGCTTCCAGCGGCACCTCTCCTCTTCAGGAAGAGAGTAACACGGGTAGATTTATTTATTTCGCGATTACTGGAATTTAAGGGGCAGCACAGTGGCGCAGCGGTAGAGTTGCTGCCTTACAACACCGGTTCGATCCCGACTGCGGGTGCTGTCTGTACTGGGAGCAGGATTCTTGATCAGTGCGGGTGTCAGGGCTTAAGGGGAGAAGGCAGGAGAATGGGGTTGAGAGGGAAAGATAGATCAGCCACGATTGAATGGTGAGGGCCGTATGCGCTAATTCTGCTCCTGTTCACCTATAGGCTTATGAAAGCAGATAAGGTGGTAAAGACACGCTGGCCCTTCACTTCATTAGTTGGACAAACAATGTAAGGGGCAGGGACATTACGATGCAACTGTATAAATCTCCCAGTTGCCAAACGCTTCAACTCCCCCTCCCGTTCCCACACTGACCTGTCAGTCCTGGGCCTCCTCCACTGTCAGAGTGAGGTCCCAGCGCAAATTGGAGGAGCAGCACCTCATGTTTTGCTTGGGCATCTTGGAATAAACATTGATTTCTCTAACTTCAAACAACTCTTGTCCCCTCTCTCTCCGTCCCTAACCCACGCTAGTCGTCGTACTAGTTTCACTGTCGCCCGGCTGAGTTTCGCTGCCTCTGTAACTCGTTATCACCCAGCCCACAGCCAACAATGGACCATTGTGGGCTCCACCTTTCCTTGATCCTCGTTGCTTTTTGGCCTATCTTTCATAAATTTACCGTCTCTATCTATATCTCTCGTCTCCCTTTCTCTCCTCCCCGACTCTCAGTCTGAAGAAGGGTCTCGACCCGAAACGCCACCCATTCCTTCTCTCCAGAGATGCTGCCTGTCCCGCTGAGTTACTCCAGCGTTTTGTGTCTCTCTGCAGTTCCTTCCTACACAGGATTTTTGCTCTCCCTCGGTACACTGACAATAATAAACTGAACTCAGCTAAATCTAGGATGGACACAAAATGCTGGAGTAACTCAGCGGGTCAGGCAGCATCTCTGGAGAGAAGGAATGGGTGACGTTTCCGATCGAGACCCTTCTTCAGACCAAGGGGCTGCCTGGAAATTGCCTCTGCTGCAGTATAGATTGATACAACGCACAGGCCCCACATCCCTTTGTGAACGAGAGCTATATTTAGGCAGCAGGTGCCACATTTAGGAATCTGGGAATAATCAGGGACTTAGCCCTGGATGTGTGCCCAACAGGAGTTGTTTTCGGCAGTGATAAGGCAAGTCCTGCAGCCAGGGATTTGATCTAAACCCTGCCTGAAACTCAGAAACTAAAGGACTGTTTATACAGGCCTTCGCGAGCAGATACCGTCGAAATTAATGAGCACAGATGCCTTTCCAGTGTGTGTGTGTCTGTGTGTGTGTGCGTGTGTGTCTATATGCATATGTGTATGCTCGTGCATGTGTGCGGGTCTGTGTGCACATGTCTCTGTCTGTATGCATGTGTGTGCGCGTGTGTATCTATGCATATGTGTGTGTGCGCGTGCGGATACATGTGTGTGTGCCCGTGTCTCTGTCTGTATGCATGTGTGTGCGCGTGTGTATCTATGCATATGTGTGTGCACGTGTGCTGGTACATGTGTGTCTGGGTATGCGTTCATGTGTGTGTGCGCGTGTCTCAGCGTGCATGTGTGTGTGTGCACGTGTCTCTGTCTGTATGCATACGTGTGTGCGTGTGCGGGTACATGTGTGTGCATATGCGCGTGTCTGTGTATGTGTGTGTATGTGTGCGCGTTTCTCTGTATGCATATGTGTGTGCATGTACATGTGTGTGTGCGTATGTGTGTGCATGTGTGTGCGTGTGTGTCTCTGTCTGTATGTTTATGTGTGTGCGCGTACATGTGTGTGTGCGTATGTGTGTGCGTGTGTGTGCGCGTGTGTCTCTGTCTGTGTGCATCTGTGTGTGGGAGACTGTGGGTGCTGTGTCGAGATGTCTTTGTCTCTCCTCAAGGGCACGCTGCTCCAAGGAGGTGATGCTGCAGAATGTTAATATAAAAGGACTACGTCAGTATCAACACAACTTCAGTCCTGACTTCACAACCCCCTGCAGTGCCCGTTAACCCCTTGCTGCCCTGACAATTCTGGAGTGCCTCTGTGAAAGCCATTTCTTCTCTGTCTCTCACTGACAATGCAGACAGAGGAGTCTTCTCTCAGATTCATCGCCCTCTGTGTTTAGAGATACAGCGCGGAAACAGGCCCTTCGGCCCAACGAGTCCATGCCGACCAGCGATCCCCACACATTAACACCACCCTACACACACTGGGGACAATTTACAATTTTACCAAAGCCAATTAACCTGCAAACCTGTAATCCTGTAGTCCTTTCGTTGAAAGGCACAGACTGCTGGAGTAACTCAGCGGGTCAGGCAACATCTCTGGAGAGAAGGAATGGGTGACGTTTCGGATCTGATAGTCGGGGGAGAGAGAAAGGGAAACAAGAAATACAGGTGGTAAATTTATGAAAGATAGGCCAAAAAGCAACGAGGATCAAGGAAAAGGACATTCTTGCCATAGAGGGAGTACAGAGAAGGTTCACCAGGCTGATTCCTGGGATGTCAGGACTGTCTTATGAAGAAAGACTGGATAGACTCGGCTTGTACTCGCTAGAATTTAGAAGATTGAGGGGGGATCTTATAGAAACTTACAAAATTCTTAAGGGGTTGGACAGGCTAGATGCAGGGAGATTGTTCCCGATGTTGGGGAAGTCCAGAACAAGGGGTCACACAGTTTAAGGATAAGAGGGAAATCTTTTAGGACCGAATTGAGAAAAACATTTTTCACACAGAGAGTGGTGAATCTGTGGAATTATCTGCCACAGAAGGTAGTTGAGGCCACAGTTCGTTGGCTATATTTAAGAGGGAGTTAGATGCGGCCCTTGTGGCTAAAGGGATCAGTGGGTATGGAGAGAAGACAGGTACAGGATACTGAGCTGGATGATCAGCCATGATCATATTGAATGGCGGTGCAGGCTGGAAGGGCCGAATGGCCTACTCCTGCACCTATTTTCTATGTTTCTATGTTAAAAAATGTTTTCACACAGAGAGTGGTGAATCTGTGGAATTCTTGTGATGCAGAGAGATAAAGAACAATGATTGAAAGATGATAAACGAATCAGGCCATTGTTAGTTGTTGGTACACAAAATTGCTGGGGAAACTCAGCGGGTGCAGCAGCATCTATGGAGCGAAGGAAATAGGCGACGTTTCGGGCCGAAACCCTTCTTCAGACATTGTTAGTTGTTTGTTGGGTGAGAACAAGAAGCTGGTGAAGACAAGTCAAGTCAAGTCAAGTTTATTTGCCACATACACATACGAGATGTGCAGTGAAATGAAAAGTGGCAATGCTCGCAGAGTCTTTCCGCTGACTGGTTAGCACACAACCAAAACTTTTCACTGTACCTCAGTACACGTGACAATAAACTAAGCTGAAATTGAGGCGTTAGCTACTGATTCAAAGGGCCACCCTGAGACAAAATGAGCACTTTGCAAATCCCTTCACTCTTAGAATTAAATGAGCAACTTAAGTGAGGCTATGGAGAGTAAACAGAGTCGGATATTGTCTTAGAACAAAGGCAGTAAGCTGAAAATAGATTTGCCTGCCAATTCAGTGACTCCCAGCCGAGTTTCCTTCAGAACATACTGGCTTTTATTTGTGTGTAATAGCCAGTGGGAAGCTGGGATTTCTACTTCAGAGTGCAAGGAAGTTTAAGTGACTACAAGTGTGTCGGAAGGAACTGCAGATAGGGTTTTAGTGTGATGCAGAGTGGAAGCAGGCCCAACTTGCCCACACCGGCCAACATGTCCCAGCTATGCTAGTCCAACCTGCCTGCGTTGGTCCATATCCCTCCAAACCTTTCCTATCCATGTACCTGTCTAAGGTATACAAAAAAGCTGGAGAAACTCAGCGGGTGCAGCAGCATCTATGGAGCGAAGGAAATGGGCAACGTTTCGTCCCGAAACCCTTCAGGAAGGAAATAGGTAACGTTTCGGGCCGAAACCCGGAAGGGTTTCGGCCCGAAACATTGCCTATTTCCTTCGCTCCATAGATGCTGCTGCACCCGCTGAGTTTCTCCAGCACTTTTGTCTATCTGTTTCTTAAACGTTGGGATAGTCCCAGCCTCAACTACCTCCTCTGTCAGCTCGTTCCATACACCCACCAACCTTTGTGTGGTAAATGTTACCCCTATTAAATCTTCCCTGGTTTACACCGAAGGCAGACACAAAATGCTGGAGTAACTCAGCGGGGCAGGCAGCATCTCTGGAGAGAAAAGGCATGGGTGGCATTTTCGGGTCGAGGCCCTTCTTCAGACTGAGAGTCAGGGGAGAGGGAGACGTAGAGATATGGAAGGGTGAGGTGTGAAAACGAGAGATCAAAGGTGACAGAGATCCAGGATTATTGCTAATCAGAAGGGCAGTGAAACTAGTCGGAGAATTAGGGTGGGGAGGGATGGAGAGAGAGAGAGGGGGAAAGCAAGGGTTACTTGAAGTTCGAGACGAAGGAATGGGTAACATTGTGGGTCGAGACCCTTCTTCAGACTGGGAGGCAGGGGAGAGGGAAACTAGAGATATAACCATATAACCATATAACCATATAACAATTACAGCACGGAAACAGGCCATCTCGGCCCTACAAGTCCGTGCCGAACAACTTTTTTTCCCTTAGTCCCACCCGCCTGCACTCATACCATAACCCTCCATTCCCTTCTCATCCATATGCCTATCCAATTTATTTTTAAATGATACCAACGAACCTGCCGCCACCACTTCCACTGGAAGCTCATTCCACACCGCTACCACTCTCTGAGTAAAGAAGTTCCCCCTCATGTTACCCCTAAACTTCTGTCCCTTAATTCTGAAGTCATGTCCTCTTGTTTGAATCTTCCCTATTCTCAAAGAGAAAAGCTTGATCACATCAACTCTGTCTATCCCTCTCATCATTTTAAAGACCTCTATCAAGTCCCCCCTTAACCTTCTGCGCTCCAGAGAATAAAGACCTAACTTATTCAACCTATCTCTGTAACTTAGTTGTTGAAACCCAGGCAACATTCTAGTAAATCTCCTCTGTACTCTCTCTATTTTGTTGACATCCTTCCTATAATTGGGCGACCAAAATTGTACACCATACTCCAGATTTGGTCTCACCAATGCCTTGTATGGAAGGGTCCACTTAAGTGACTACAATTTTGTTTACGAAGGGGGTATGCAGAACCAGTCACTAGTTTAGTTTAGGGGATACAAAAATGCTGGAGAAACTCAGCGGGTGAGGCAGCATCTATGGAGCGAAGGAAATAGGCAACGTTTCGGGCCGAAACCCTTCCGGGTTTCGGCCCGAAACGTTACCTATTTCCTTCCTGAAGGGTTTCGGGACGAAACGTTGCCTATTTCCTTCGAGGTGGAGCCAATGGGCTGAGGGAAAGCTGAGAAGGGGAGGAGAAAGTAGGGACTACCTGAAATTTGAGGTCAATGTTCATACCGCTGGGGTGCAGGCTGCCCAAGCGAAACTAGTTGCGTTTAGTTCGGAGATACAGCGCAGAAACAGACTCTACGGCCCACCGAGTCCACATCGACCAGCGATCCCCGCGCATTAACACTACCCTAAACACACCAGGGACAATTTACATTTACACCAAGCCAATTAACCTACAAACCTGCACGTCTTTGGAGTGTGGGAGGAAACCGAAAATCTCGGGAGAAAACTCATGCAGTCACGGGGAGAACGTGCAAACTCCGTACAGACAGCACCCGTAGGAATTTCTCTGGGTGCTTTGGTTACATAGAAACATAGAAACATAGAAATTAGGTGCAGGAGTAGGCCATTCGGCCCTTCGAGCCTGCACCGCCATTCAATATGATCATGGCTGATCATCCAACTCAGTATCCCATACCTGCCTTCTCTCCATACCCCCTGATCCCCTTAGCCACAAGGGCCACATCTAACTCCCTCTTAAATATAGCCAATGAACTGGCCTCGACTACCCTCTGTGGCAGAGAGTTCCAGAGATTCACCACTCTCTGTGTGAAAAAAGTTCTTCTCATCTCCTCCTACATCCCAATGACACGGGGGTTTGCAGGTGAATTGGCTTCTGTAAATTGTCCCACGCGTGTAGGATCGGGCTAGTATACGGGGTGATCGCTGAAGGGGCCCAGTTCCCACGCCAGTTCTCCAAAGTCTGAAGTTCGTAGAGGGTCGGCATGGACTCGGTGGGCCGAAGGGCCTATTTCCACGCTGTACCTAAAGTTGCCCGGGTATGTTAGCGGTGTGGGGGTGCAGAACGCAAACAGTTAAAACACGGACCATTGGTCAGGCAGAGCAAACGATCCTCTTGTCCGAGTGTCGGGATAAGGTGCACATCAGGAACCAGGTCACCTGTCACTGTGGAAAGCCATGTAGTGCAATCTTCTACCGAAAGCAAAGACAACAGATTCGTGTCAACGCTGGTTGAATGGGAACTGACAGAACAACTCAGAGCAGAGAAAACATGAATTAGGGGTGTATGGAACAAGCAGCCAGAGGAGGTAGTTGAGGCTGGGACTATCCCACAGTTGTGTGGCCTACACACTAGGGCCAAGTTACAATTATAGTGTGTCAAGCCAATTAACCTATAAACCTTTGGAGTATGGGAGGAAACCAGAGATCCCTGAGAAAACCCACGCAGGTTACGGGGAGAACGCACAAACTACGTACAGGCAGCACCCGTAGTCAGGATCGAACCCGGGTCCCTGGCGCTGTGAGGCAGCAACTCTATTCTTGCCGTAGAGGGAGTACAGAGAAGGTTCACCAGACTGATTCCTGGGATGGCAGGACTTTCATATGAAGAAAGACTGGATAGACTCGGCTTGTACTCGCTAGGATTTAGAAGATTGAGGGGGGATCTTATAGAAACTTACAAAATTCTTAAGGGGTTGGACAGGCTAGATGCAGGAAGATTATTCCCGATGTTGGGGAAGTCCAGAACTAGGGGTCACACAGTTTAAGGATAAGAGGGAAGTATTTTAGGACCGAGATGAGAAAATCATTTTTTACACAGAGAGTGGTGAATCTGTGGAATTCTCTGCCACAGAAGGTAGTTGAGGCCACAGTTCATTGGCTATATTTAAGAGGGAGTTAGATGTGGCCCTTGTGGCTAAAGGGATCAGGGGGTTTGGAGAGAAGGTAGGGATGGGATACTGAGTTGGATGATCAGCCATGATCATATTGAATGGCGGTGCAGGCTTGAAGGGCCGAATGGCCTCTACTCCTGCACCTATTGTCTACGTTTCTACCGCTGCGCCACCATGCTACCCTTTGAATATTTGGTTAATGTATCAGTGAGATATTAGTTCTGAATTTGTCAATGAGTCAGTGGGGAATCTGTAATGAAGTGGTCAATAGATCTCTGTCATAGTACAAATGCATTGATCACAGAATCAGGACAATACTGGTGAAGAACAGTTTTTTTGATCGCTGGAATATGAATTGTTAAATGATGGATGTAACAATAGTCCTGAATCATTTAATGAAATTAGTGATGAATCCGCTTAAGATTAGGACTGATATTTGTAATTAGGAACCAGTGAGAAATGAGTGAAGAATCACCAGCAGGTCAGTGTGATATTAGTTATAAGTTGATCAGTGGGTCAACGTATGAAGGAATTAGCTCCTGATTCAGTCAATATTGTGGTGCAGTTGGTAGAGCCACTGCCTGATTGTTCCAGAAACTCCTGGTTCGATCCTGACCTAAGATGCTGTCTGTGCGGAGTTTGCACGTTCTCCTCGTGACTTTCCTCCCCAGAGATAGCCTGCTGGAGTAACTCAGCGGGACAGGCAGCATCTCCGGAGAGAAGGATTGGGCGACGTTTCGGGTCGAGACCCTTCTTCAGAACTTTAGCCATCACCTGGTCCACGCCCTCAACATCTCTCCAACAAGGAATGTAGACAATAGACAATAGGTGCAGGAGTAGGCCATTCGGCCCTTCGAGCCGGCACCGCAATGTAGGCATATGGATTACGTGCAGGCAGACTGAGTGGGTCTTGGAATCGTGTTCGGCACAGATATTGTGGGCCGAAGGGCCTGTTCCTGTGCTGGAGCACTATACCAGGTCTGCCCACTGTCCCCTTGCTCAATGCTGGCAAACAGCTCCACTAGACTCATACAGTGATACAGTGTAGAAACAGGCCCTTCGGCCCAACTCGCCCACACCGGCCAACAATGTCCCAGCTACACTAGTCCCACCTGCCTGCGCTTGGTCCATAACCTGTCCTATCCATGTACCTGTCCAACTGTTTCTTAAACGATGGGATAGTCCACTAGTCTCACAGCAACTGCATTTTTATGAACTACATTCTCATATTCCCACATTTTACACTCCTTATCTTGCATTATTCTGCAGAGTCTCTCTTGAGTTGCCTGATGCAATAGATCTGTATTACATTCATGATAAGACTGTCCGAGCCTACTTTCTGTTATAAGTTAGTTCACGAGTTTGTCCAATTTTATTAGTAACTTGGTTAATGTGCCTGCGTGCTATTATGGAGGAAACCAGCCACATGTTAGTAGGTGTTTAAGAGGGAACTGCGGATGCTGGAAAATCGAATCTACACAAAAAAGCTGGAGAAACTCAGCGGGTGCAGCAGCATCTATGGAGCGAAGGAAATAGGCAACGTTTCGGGACGAAACCCTTCATCTTTCTCCTTATCATTCTAAAGGAAGGTCCTTTTTTTCCGAGGCTGTGCCCTCTGGTCCTAGACTCTCCCACTAGTGGAAACATCCTCTCCACATCGTGACTCTTCTGAGCTTCCTCGAGACTGTGGATACTGGAATCTGGAGCAAAACGCAAAGTGCAGGAAGAACTCAGCGTGTCAGGCAGCATCTGTGGAAGGAAATTGACTAATGAGTGAAAGGCCTGGATAGAGTGGATGTGTAGAGGATGTTTCCACTAGTGGGAAAGCCAAGGACCAGAGGGCACAGCCTCAGAATTAAAGGAGGTTCCTTTAGGAAGGAGATGAGGAGGAATTTCTTTAGTCAGAGGGTGGTGAATCTGTGGAATTCATTGCCACAGACGGCTGTGGAGGCCAAGTCAGTGGATATATTTAAGGCAGAGATAGATAGATTCTTGATTAGTGCAGGTGTCAGGGGTTGTGGGGAGAAGGCAGGAGAATGGGGTTGGGAGAAAGAGATGATTGAATGGCGGAGGAGACCTGATGGGCCGAATGGCCCTGTTTCTGCTCCTATGACCACTTATTTCCCTCCACAGACACGTGTTATCATAAAGTAAACTGATCGCAAATGAGCAACGAATTGGGAAGAAATCCTTTGTATGACGTTAGTGAAACTTTAGTAAACTTAGGCAGCTTACAAACCAGCGGTATGCATATTGATTTTACTATCTTCAAGTAACACTTCCATCCCCTCTCTCTCTCTCTCTCTCGTCCCTCCCCCAGCCAAGTCATAGTCGCCTTGTTGAGGCTCATTGTCTGTAACTTGTTTTCACCTAGCACTACAGCTAACATTGGCCTATATCTATTTTTGCATATCTTTCATTCATTTGTTCTATATCTCACTATATCATTGTCTACATTGTTTCCCTCTCCCCAGACTGTCAGTCTGAAGAAGGGTCTCGCCCCAAAATGCCGCCTATTCCTTTTCTCCACAGATGCTGAATAATAGCTCAATGTAACAGGAATCCGAGGGGTAACTTGTTCCACACAAAGGGTGGTGGGTGTACGGAACCGACCCTTTGTGCCGAATGGCCTCCTCCTGCACCTATTTCCTATGTTTCAATGGGTTATTGACTGGGGACGATCAGCCATGATCTCATTGAGTAGCAGTGCTGGCTCGAAGGGCCGAATGGCCTCCCCCTGCACCTATTTCCTATGTTTCAATGAGTTATTGACTGGGGACGATCAGCCATGATCACATTGAGTAGCGGTGCTGGCTCGAAGGGCCGAATGGCCTCCTCCTGCACCTATTTTCTATGTTTCAATGGGTTATTGACTGGGGACGATCAGCCATGATCTCATTGAGTAGCAGTGCTGGCTCGAAGGGCCGAATGGCCTCCTCCTGCACCTATTTCCTATGTTTCAATTAGTTATTGACTGGGGACGATCAGCCATGATCTCATTGAGTAGCGGTGCAGGCTCGAAGGGCCGACTGGCCTCCTCCTGCACCTATTTTCTATGTTTCTATGGAACAGAGGAGCTAGTTGAGGCAGGGACTATCCCAACGTTTAAGAAACATTTAGACAGGGACATGGATAGGACAGGTTTGGAGGGATATGGACCAAACGCGAGCTGGTGGGACTAGTGTAGCTGGGACATGTTGGCCGGTGTGGGCAAGTTGGGCCTGTTTCCACGCTGTATCACTCTGCGACTCTATAAGTGATGAATATTTAAGAAGTAAGCAGGATATTTGGTAATGAATCCGTTAATCAGTCATTAATCAATATTAGCCGCGAATCAGTTAATGGGTCAATGCGACATGAATATTGAATGAGTTTGTAAGATATTAGCTCGGAGTCAGTGGATGGGTGGTGTGATATTATTATCTGTTGTTAGTGTGTGTCTGCGTGATAATAATCTGGATTCTATTTCTGGAATTGTCCTGACCTAATTCTTGCAAAGGCAGGAAAGCCTCTGGAGTCTTTCATTGGATACCTTTTAGTTTCAAGATGCAGGGCTCAAATGGGCCCTTCGGTCCACCGAGTCAATAGACAGTAGGTGCAGGAGTAGGCCATTCGCCCTTCGAGCCAGCACTGCCATTCAATGTGATCATGGCTGATCATCCCCAATCAGTACCCCGTTCCTGCCTATCCCCTGACTCCACCATCTTTAAGAGCACTATCTAGCTCTCTCTTGAAAGTCCGCACCAACCAGCGATCCCCGCACACTAGCACCACCCGACACGAGGGGCACTTGGTACATTTATACCGAGCCGATTATCCCGCAAACCGGTACGTCTTTGGAGTGTGGGAGGAAACTGGAGGACTCGGAGAAAACCCACGCAGGTCACGGGGAGAACGTGCAAACTCCGTACAGACAGCACCCGTAGTCAGGCTCAAACCCACGTCTCTAAGGCAGCAACTCTACTGCTGCGCCACCGTTCAAAAAGACTCCCTTCCAAAAACGGTTATTTAAAAAAATAATAAAACTTAAATATGAAATATATAAACAATATATAAATATGAAATATATAAACTTAAATATGAAATATATAAACTTAAATATGAAATATATAAACTTAAATATGAAATATATAAACTTAAATATGAAATATATAAACTTAAATATGAAATATATAAACTTAAATATGAAATATATAAACTTAAATATGAAATATATAAACAATATATAAATATGAAATATATAAACTTAAATATGAAATATATAAACAATATAAAAATAACAATTATAGCAAAAGTAAGTGAACTATCAGAAAGTTCTCTCTCTCAAAAATGTTCCCCATGTTGGGACCAGGGGGGATCACACAGTTTAAGAATCAACGTGCTGAACTGGGTGAGGGGTGTGGAAAGATATGAAGTAGGTATATCCTCTTTCTGTTTTTCCATTCTTTCTTCTTTCCTTTTTGTTTTTATAACTGTACGGGTTTTTTCTCTCAATCCTTCTACAAACTATCACTTGTTAACTCCGGGAGTGGTACTCCAGGGGTTTACACATCACTACTTTCAGCACTCTCTTCTTTTCTTTCTTCTGTTACTTTTTATTGTTAAATTTAAAACAAGAAGTTGCACACGAAATGTATTATGTATTCTGCCACAGTTTATACAACTGCACATTGCTTCTAATCTGTGGAATTCTCTGCCACAGAGGCCAGTTCATTGGCTATATTTAAGAGGGAGTTAGATGTGGCCCTTGTGGCTAAAGGGATCAGGGGGTATGGAGAGAAGGCAGGGATGGGATACTGAGTTGGATGATCAGCCATGATCATATTGAATGACGGTGCAGGCTCGAAGGACCGAATGGCCTACTCCTGCACCTATTTTCTATGTTGTATGTTTCGAATAATTAAAGTGCTGTGTAGGTGCTGAGTGATGCTCTACCTAGAACGTTTCAGCGTACTACATCCAGATCCAGAATAAGGGGCAGGCCATTTAGGACTGAGATGAGGAAATCGTTTTCACCCAGAGAGTTGTGAATCTGTGGAATTCGCTGCCACAGAAGGCAGTGGAGGCCATGTTTTCAAGAGTTAGAGAGCTGAAGGAATCAAGGGATATGGGGGAAAAAACAGGAACGGGGTACTGATTCTGGGTGATCATATTGAATGGCGGTGCTGGCTCGAGGGGCTGAATGGCCTCCTCCCTCGCCTATTTTTTATTTTTCCATGTTTCCACTTCTCAGGATGCCTGGGAATTTTCGGGGCGGACGAAACTGCTGTTGCTTTCAATGCTTCCAGCATTCTCCAGGAAAAATCCAGGATAGCCTTCCACGTTTCCCTTCCTCGTACACTGCCGGCAGAGTAATTCCGTTGCCCCCTTTGTCAGAGGGCGGTGAATCTGTGGAATTCTTCGCCGCAGAAGGCTGTGGAGGCCAAGACGGTGGATATTTTTAAGACAGAGATGGATAGATTCTTGATTAGTGCGGGTGTCAAAGGTTATGGGGAGAAGGCAGGAGATTGGGGTTAGGAGGGTGAGATAGATCAGCCATGATTGAATGGCGGAGTAGACTTGATGGGCCGAATGGCCTAATTCTGCTCCTATCACATATGACCTTTATGCTTCCCTCCATTCTGTTACCCTATTTCGTTCTTCCTTTCTTTAGATTTATTTTAATTTAATTATTTTGCTCAGTTTATTGTTTTTTTTAATTTAGAGATACAGCGCGGACCCAGCCCCATCGGCCCACCGTGTCCGCGCCGACCAGCGATCCCCGCACACTAGCACGATCCCACACACACACACACACACACTAGGGACAATTTACAATTATACCTGAAGCCAATTAACCTATAAACCCGCACGTCTTAAGAGTGTGGGAGGAAACCGGAGCACCCGGAGAAAACCCACGCAGGTCACGGGGAGAACGTGCAAACTCCGTAGAGACAGCGCCCGTAGTCAGGATCGAACCCGGGTCTCTACCGCTGCGCCTCCTTCTCCATTTTCTCCCCGCCCGCTGCCTTCTCTCTGTTCCAGACCTCGTAACGATCCTGTAACTTGAACCGGGCTGGGACTGGAGCAGCTAATGAAGTATTCCCAGAGCTGTGGGACGTGGGGTCTGGGTGAAGAGGCCGGCCTTGTAGACATTGATGTTGACGATATCTGATCGCCTGTTTGAATACAAACACAACCTTTGGTAGTGCCCCTGCAGACAGATAGTGCAGCAACCAAGCTTCCAGCCACTTATAACCAGAGACAATGTGATCAGGTTCCAACAAGCCTTGCCGTGTCACAATAGACAATTAGTGCAGGAGTAGAGGCCATTCGGCCCTTCGAGCCAGCACCGCCATTCAATGTGATCATGGCTGATCATCCCCCAATCAGTACCCCGTTCCTGCCTTCTCCCCTCACCCCGCTATCTTTAAGAGCCCTATCTAGCTCTCTCTTGAAAGCATCCGGAGAACCTGCCTCCACCGCCCTCTGAGGCAGAGAATTCCACAGACTCACCACTCTCTGTGAGAAAAAGTGTTTCCTCGTCTCCGTTCTAAATGGCTTACTCCTTATTCTTAAACTGTGTGTGTGGCCCCTGGTTCTGGACTCCCCCAACATCGGGAACATGTTTCCTGCCTCTAGCGTGTCCAAACCCCTTAACAATCTTATATGTTTCAATGAGATCCCCTCTCATCCTTCTAAACCCCAGAGTGTACAAGCCCAGCTGCTCCATTCTCTCAGCATATGACAGTCCCACCATCTCACAATCAATGAAGATTCAAAATCATTAAAGACCGACAGGGGAACCACTCATATTATTTTACAGAGTTACTCTGGAACCGACGAGCAAAATCTTCATTTTCCATTTTTATTCTTTTTCTCCCGTGGTCTTTCAGCTCCAACTTTCCTAGTTTACTGTAGTTTTGAGATACTGGGCAGACTCAGGCCCTTCGGTCCACCGAGTCCACGCTTACAGTTTTGTAGGCTGATGGGCTTGGTATAATTGTAAATTGTCCCGAGTGTGTGTAGGACAATGTTAGTGTCGGCGCAGGCTCGGTGGTCTGAAGGGCCTGTTTCCACGCTGTATCTCTAAAATGTAAAGCAAAACACCTCGTATACCATTTGGGTAGCTGACAACCTCACGACATTAACATTGAATTCTCCAATTTAGGTAAATAACAAATGAGCCCCATTCCCCTCCCCCCTCTTACCTCTGCCCCACCGAACTTGCAGCCATTTTCACCCAATCCTGCCCCATTCTGTGTGTGTGTGTGTGTGTCTGCGTTGTTGTATCTGTGTGTGTGGGTGTATCTGTGCGTGTGTATCTGGGTGTGCCTGTGCGTGCATGTGTGTGTATGTGTGTGCGCGTGTGTGTATATTTGTGTGTTTGTGTGCGTGTGTGTATCTGTGTGCGCATGTATCTGTGTGTTTCTCTGTGTGTGTGCGTGCGCGTGTATCTGTGTGCGTGCATCTGTGTGCATGCACGTGTATCTGTGTGTGTGTGTGCGTGCGGCGTGTATATCTGTGTGTGTGCGCGTGTGTGTATGTGTGTGCGCATGTGTGTATGTGTCCGCACGCGTGTCTATCTGTGTGTGCGCGTGTATCTGTGTGTATCTGTGTGTATGTGTGTGTGCACGTGTGTATCTGTGTGTGTGCGTGTGTATCTGTGTGTGTGCGTGTGTATCTGTGTGCGTGTGTGAATATCTGTGTGCGCACGCGTGTCTGTGTGTATCTGTGTATGTGCGTATCTGTGTGTGCGTGTGTGTATCTGTGTGTGTGCGCGCATGTGTGTATCTGTGTGTGTGTGCGCGTGTGTGCGTATCTGTGTGTGTGCGCGTGTGTGAGTATCTGTGTGTGTGTGAGTATCTGTGTGTGCGTGCGTGTGTATCTGTGTGTGTGCGCGTGTGTGAGTATCTGTGTGTGTGTGCGCGCGCGTGTATCTGCGCGTGTATCTGTGTGTGTGTGCGCGCGTGTATCTGTGTGTGTATCTGTTCTTGCAGCTGCAGGTGTGAACACTGTGCAGATAAACAGATAAGACTGACTGCAAGAGCGGCTGACACCATCTCCTGGATAAAATGAGGAATGAATATATTTGTGGAGGACCAGAGAGAAAGGGAATTTGAAAATGGCGGTGTGGACCGTGCCTGTAAATGGCAGGGTCTGAAGAAGGGTCTCGACCCGAAACGTCACCCATTCCTTCTCTCCGTAGATGCTGCCTGTCCCACTCAGTTACTCCAGAATATTGTGCCTATCTTCGGTTTAAACCAGCATCTGCAGTTCCTTCCAACACACACGCCTGTAAATGCTTTCAACGTACTCCGAGCTTTGTCTGTAAAATCTCACAGTGGAATTATTTTGTAGAATAGATTCATCACCTCCCCCCCCTCCCCCCATCTCTTTGCGCTGCGGGTAAGGTCTTGGGCCCATTCTATTTTGCACGATAATGGCAGATCAGTTTCTATGGCAACGGCAACTCCTGGGAACCGATTCTCTTTGCGAAATATTGCTTTTCTTCGGAGGGAAGGGCTCTGTGTTGCTCTGTGTGTTGTTTCTACCCATCGCTGCTCCCCACCCTCTCCCCTCCTCCCTCGCCCGTTGTGGGCTGGTCCCGCGCGCACACACACGGCGCCATTTCAGAAACCCCAGCCCTTCTCCTCAAACCGCCATTGTCTCATCTCCAGGCTCCCAGATCTCTGCGGAGTAGTCATAGAGTGATACAGCGTGGGAAAAGGCCCTTCGGCCCAACATGTCCCCATCTACACCAGTCCCACCTGCCTGCATTTGGCCCACATCCCTCCAAACCTGTCCTATCCATTGTACCTGTCGAAATGTCCCTTAAACATTGCGATAGTCCCTGCCTCCTGCTGAAAGAGCAACGATCAGTTTATACTCGCCATTCTGCCCACTCTACATCCGTAGGAAGTTCAGCATGTCCCCAACAACTTGGTCTTGGGTGGAGCTGTTCCCAAATATTCACCAACTTCTACAGAGGCGCTGCAGAGAGCATTTTATCGGGATGTATCCCAGCACGGTTCGGGAACAGCTCCGCCCAACGCCGCAGGAAATTGCAGAGAATTGTGGACGCAGCCCAGACCATCACGCAAACCCTACCTCCCCTTCCGCTGACTCCATCTACACCTCACGCTGCCTCGGCAAGGCCAGCAGCATCATCAAGGACCAGTCGCTGCACCCCGGACACTCCCTCTTCTCCCCTCTCCCATCGGGCAAGAGGTACAGAAGTGTGAAAACAAACAAACGCACACACACACCTCCAGATTCAGGGACAGTTTCTTCCCGGCTGTTATCAGGCAACTGTGAACCATCCTACCACAACCAGAGAGCAGTCCTGAACTACTATCTACCTCATTGGTGACCCTCGGACTATCCTTGATCGGACTTTACCTTGCACTAAACGTTATTCCCTTATCATGTATCTGTACACTGTGGACGGCTCGATTGTAATCATGTATTGTCTTTCCGCTGACTGGGTAGCACGCAACAAAAGCTTTTCACTGTACCTCGATACACGGGACAATAAACCACACTGAAGCATTCTGCACAGTGTAGAAATGTTGTAACCCGCTTGGCACTGCCCTATGGCTAGGTAGGAGATACCCATCAACCATGCCCACTGTGAATGGACATCTTTTATCCGCTGGGCACAGGGCTATCTGCAGAGTAGGAAAGAACTGCAGATCCTGGACTTAAATCGAAGATGGACACAAAATGCTGGAGTAACTCAGCGGGACAGGCAGCATCTCTGGAGAGGAGGAATGGGTGACGTTTCGGGTCGAGACCCTTCTTCAGACTGAAGGTAGACAAAAATGCTGGAGAAACTCAGCGGGTGAAAAGTTTCACTGACCTTGCTATCAAGAAACGAGTGCTATTTCAAAAACCTAAAGGCCTGGGGGGCTAACAATCTATATTAAAAACCCATATTCTGTGTTTCTTTTAACCCGAAACGTCACCTATTCCTTCGCTCCATAGATGCTGCCTCACCCGCTGAGTTTCTCCAGCATTTTTGCCTACCTTCGATTTTTCCAGCATCTGCAGTTCCTTCTTAAACACTTCTTCAGACCAATGTCGGGGGAGTGGGCATTACGCATTTTATCTCTGTACACCTTAGTGCCCCTGTCCCACTTAGGAAACCTGAACGGAAACCTCTGGAGACTTTGCGCCCCACCCAAGGTTTCCGTGCGGTTCCCGGAGGTTGCAGGAGGTTGCAGGAGGTTGCAGGCAGTGGAAGCAGGTGGAAGCAGGTAGGGAGACTGACAAAAACCTCCGGGAACCGCACGGAAACCTTGGGTGGGGCGCAAAGTCTCCAGAGGTTTCCGTTCAGGTTTCCTAAGTGGGACAGGGGCATACATTCTTTGTCTCTGTGTCTCCATCTCCCCTGACTCCCAGTCTGACGAAGGGTCTCGACCCGAAACGTCACCCATTCCTTCCCGCCAGAGATGCTGCCTGTCCCGCTGAGTTACTCCAGCATTTTGTGCCCATCATCTATTTCTGGAGTAACTTTGTTTGTCTTTGCACGGCTCACTCCTGACAATCCCCTGGTGATCTTCCAAACCTACATTAGCTTAATCATCCATCGGTCTTTCTGGGACACAGTCTTGCAGCGAGGATTGCAAAGATTCACTGACCTTGCTATCAAGAAATGATTGCTCTTTCAAAAACCTTTGAAATATGGGGGGGTGAACTTTCTAAAAAAAAATGCCATGACTGTGTTTGTATTGATATTTTTGTAATGTGTTGGCAGTACCAATGAATGAATACGTTTATTGGCCAAGTATTCACATACAAGGATTTTGCCTTGGTGCTCCGCCCGCAAGTGACAACATGACATACAGTGACAGTTACGAATGACACATAAAACATAAATAAGAATGTCACTGCACATCCTCTCCTCCTTCTCCCACTAAGTTAACCCTCCTCTCAACTCCAGACACAAAGAACTGCAGTTGTGCCCCTGTCCCACTGAACGTAAACCTCTGGAGACTTTGCGCGCCACCTAAGGTTTCCGTGCGGTTCCCGGAGGTTTTTGTCAGTCTCCCTACCTGCTTCCACTACCTGCAACCTCCTGCAACCTCCGGGAACCGCACGGAAACCTTGGGTGTGGCGCAAAGTCTCCAGAGGTTTCCGTTCAGGTTTCCTTAGTCGGACAGGAGCATAAAAAGGAATTGGTGACGTTTCGAGTCGAGATCCTTCTTCAGACTGAAACGTCACCCATTCCTTCTCTCCATAGATGCTGCAATGTCCCATTGTGTTACTTGTGCTGCCTGCCCTGCTGTACAGCATTTTGTGTTTCTATTTGGTCTAAACCAGGATCGGCAGTTCCTTCCGACACGTCCTATCAATTTAATCCCGACCCGAAACACTAATCCTAATCCCAACCCGCCTATCCATGCCCTCCAGAGATACTGCCTGAGCCGCTGAGCTACTCCAGTGCTTCATCTTGTTTAGTTTAGCTTCCAGGTACAGCATGGAAACAGGCCCTTCGGCCCACCGAGTCCACGCCGACCAGCGATCCCCGCACACTAACACTATCCAACACACACTCGGGACAATTTACAATTATACCAAGCCAGTTAACCTACACATCTGTGGAGTGTGGGAGGAGATGGGAGATCCCGGAGAAATCCCACGCGGTCACGGGGAGAACGTGCAAACTCTGCACAGACAGCAGCCGTAGTCAGGATCGAACCCGGGTCTCTGGCGCAATTTTACCGCTGCACCACCGTGCTTCCACCGACATCTGTCGCTCATTTAAATTAAACTGGGAATAATAATAATAATAATGGATGGGATTTATATAGCGCCTTTCTAATACTCAAGGCGCTTTACATCGCATTATTCATTCACTCCTCAGTCACACTCGGTGGTGGTAAGCTACTTCTGTAGCCACAGCTGCCCTGGGGCAGACTGACGGAAGCGTGGCTGCCAATCTGCGCCTACGGCCCCTCCGACCACCACCAATCACTCACACACATTCACACACAGGCAAAGGTGGGTGAAGTGTCTTGCCCAAGGACACAACGACAGTATGCACTCCAAGCGGGATTCGAACCGGCTACCTTCCGGTCGCCAGCCGAACACTTAGCCCACTGTGCCATCTGTCATCCCGAATTATTAATTAAATTGGGAATGCCACTGGAATTGTTTAACAATCCCGTTCTCCCCAGCCTTGGATTTCCAGCGGCATTCCCAATTTAATTAATAATTCTGGGAACACACTCTATGTGCTAATGGATCCCTGGGCGATTCCTGGTGTCGACACTCCCTCTAGTGGCAACATTTGACACGAATAGATCTCATTCCCAGCTCCACCATAACACAAAGAATCTCAACAAGTCCCATCCAGTCCCCACCAACTAATCTGCAAATCCAGGAGTTTTCCAGCAAAAATAGATCTCATTCCCAGCTCCACCATAACACAAAGAATCTCAACAAGTCCCATCCAGTCCCCACCAACTAATCTGCAAATCCAGGAGTTTTCCAGCAAAGACGGTCCAGAAATGTTCACATCAGGAGGATGAGTGTTGGAGAATCGAATTCTTTGTTATATTTGGATCAAGCGATTGAAGGCTTTGTGGCCACGTTTGCAGATGATGCTGAGATAGCCCACTCTGCAGAAGTCCCGCTGAGTTACTCCAGCCTTTTCATAAGTTATAGGAGTAGAATTAGGACATTCGGCCCATCAAGTCCACTCCGCCATTCAATCGTGGCGGATCGCTCCCTCCCTCCCAATCCCATTCTCCTGCCTTCTCCCCGTAACCCCGACACCCGTTCTAATCAAGAGTTTATCTATCTCTGCCTTAAAAATATCCACTGACTTGGCCTCCACAGGTTAACTACCCTCTGACTAAATAAGTTTCTCCTCACTTTTTGGTGTGTGTCTTTGAGTTCCTAACCTTTGCTTGTACTTTCTTTGAGTTCCCCAAGGGCCTGTCCCACTGAGACGATTTTTTTTAGGCGACTCCAGGCAACTAGGCAGTCGCTGGGGTGTCGCGAGTATGGTCTCCTCAGTCGCCCAAAGAGTCGTTGCGTTTTTCAGGTCACCGCTGGGTTTTGAAATGTTCAAAACGTGGGCTTGTTGGAGCTTGCCTTCTCCTGACGTAGGTGCTGTCGTAGGTTGTCGCCAGGTGACGACTTCGGCGAATTCCATTGCCGCAGTCGCCCAAAAAAATCGCCTAAATGGGACAGCCCCGTTAGTCCAGTGGCCGTTTTTTCGGCGACCTGCTGCGTTCTACGACAGTCGCCTAAAAAATTCGCCTTGTGGAACAGACCCTTAACCCTTGAGGGCTTGTCCCGCTTACACAATTTTTCCCGCGACTTGCCGGCACCCGTAATGGTCGGAGCAGGTGGCCCGAAAATTTTAAGACGTGTCGAAAATCCAGCGGCCACCAGAAAACGGCACGACTCTTTGGGAGTCTACTCACGACCATACAGGCGTCACCCCGCGACATGTCGCGGGGTGACGCCTGTATGGTCGTGAGTAGCCGCCCAAAGAGTATGGCCGTTGAGTGGTCGTGCAAAGAGTCGTGCCTTTTTCTGGTCGCCGCTGGATTTTCGACACGTTGAAAAATTTTCGGCCACCTGCTGCGACTGTGGCGGGTGCCGGCAAGACGCCCGAAAAAATTTGCGTAAGCGGGCCAGGCCCTCAAGGGTTAAGGGCCTGTCCCACGTGGGCGATTTTTTTTGGCGACGGCGCCAATGGAATTCACCAGGCGACAACCTACGGCACCTGGCGACAACCTACGACAGCACCTACTACGTCAGGAGAAGACAAGCTACGACAAGCCCACGTCCGCCGACTAGCCGAAAAGTTTTGAAGACTATCTTTACCTTGCCGTTGTACCTCGGTGACTGCCAATCACCCCCCCCACCCCCCCGACACTCCTCCCACAGGAAAAACACTATGACTGTAAGCATGTAAATTCTATTCTATGTCGCTCTTCCAGGGAGATGCTAAATGCATTTCGTTGTCCCTGTACTGTACACTGACAATGACAATTGAAGTTGAATCTGAATCTGAATCGTTGAGTTTCTAACCCTTGCTTGTACTATCTTTGAGTTTCTAACCCTTGCTTGTACTATCTTTGAGACGACAGATGGCACAATGGGCTAAGTGTTCGGCTGGCGACCGGAAGGTAGCCGGTTCGAATCCCGCTCGGAGTGCATACTGTCGCCGTGTCCTTGGGCAAGACACTTCACCCACCTTTGCCTGTGTGTGAATGTGTGTGAATGTGTGTGAGTGATTGGTGGTGGTCGGAGGGGCCGTAGGCGCAGATTGGCAGCCACGCTTCCGTCAGTCTGCCCCAGGGCAGCTGTGGCTACAGAAGTAGCTTACCACCACCGAGTGTGACTGAGGAGTGAATGAATAATGCGATGTAAAGCGCCTTGAGTATTAGAAAGGCGCTATATAAATCCCATCCATTATTATTATTATTATCTTTGAGTTTCTAACCCTTGCTTGTACTATCAAGTTCAAGTTCAAGTGAGTTTATTGTCATGTGTCCCTGTATAGGACAATGAAATTCTTGCTTTGCTTCAGCACACAGAACATAGTAGGCATTTACTACAAAACAGATCAGTGTGTCCATATACCATAATATAAATATATACACACATGAATAAATAAACTGATCAAGTGCAAATAACAGAAAATATTTATTAATAATCAGAGTTTTGTCCGAGCCAGGTTTAATAGCCTGATGGCTGTGGGGAAGTAGCTATTCCTGAACCTGGTTGTTGCAGTCTTCATGCTCCTGTACCTTCTACCTGAAGGTAGCGGGGAGATGAGTGTGTGGCCAGGATGGTGTGGGTCTTTGATGATGCTGCCAGCCTTTTTGAGGTAAATCTTTGAGTTTCTAACCCTTGCTTGTGCTTTGTCTCTTTGTGCTTTAACCCTTGCAGGCCAAGCTGATTGTCCCCAACAGCACGGCGGGGCTGATCATCGGCAAGGGTGGGGCAACGGTGAAGGCGGTGATGGAGCAGTCAGGGGCCTGGGTGCAGCTTTCACAGAAGCCCGAGGGCATCAACCTGCAGGAGAGGGTGGTGACGGTGAGCGGCGAGTCGGAGCAGAACCGCAAGGCCGTCGAGCTGATGGTGCAGAAGATCCAGGAGGACCCTCAGAGCGGGAGCTGCCTCAACATCAGCTACGCCAACATCTCGGGGCCGGTGGCCAACTCCAACCCCACCGGCTCCCCGTACGCCAACTCGGCCGAGGTGTTGCCGGCGGCGGCGGCGGCGGCTTCTGCAGCCGGCCTGCTGGGCCACGCCAACCTGGCGGGCGTGGCGGGCTTCACCGCCGGCCTGTCGGGCTTCACCGGCAACGACCTGCTGGCCATCAGCTCGGCCCTCAACACGTTGGCCAGCTACGGCTACAACACCAACTCGCTGGGGTTGGGCCTCAACCCGGCCACGGCCACCGGCGTGCTGGCGGCGGTGGCGGCCAACGCCAACCCCGCCGCCGCCGCCGCCGCCAACCTGCTGGCCTCGTACGCCAACGAGGCGTCAGGCGGCGCCAACGCCCCGACCGGTACCTTCTCCCTCGGCTCGCTGACGGCCGCCACCAACGGTTACTTCAGCTCCGCCGCCGCCGCCGCCGCCGCCGCCGCCGCCGCAGCCGCCTCGTCGCCGCTGGCCGCCGCCAGCTCCATCCTGGCCGCCGAGAAGCTGAGCGAGGGCGCCAAGGACGTGGTGGAGATCGCCGTGCCGGAGAACCTGGTGGGCGCCATTTTGGGAAAGGGCGGGAAGACGCTGGTGGAGTACCAGGAGTTGACTGGAGCCCGCATCCAGATCTCCAAAAAGGGCGAGTTTGTCCCCGGCACCAGGAACCGCAAGGTGACCATCACCGGGACGCCAGCCGCCACACAAGCCGCACAGTATTTAATCAGCCAGAGGATCACGTACGAGCAAGGAGTACGCGCCGCCAACCTCCAGAAGGTCGGCTAAAAAAAAAAACCCAAACCCAAACTAACCCAAACACGGCCCAGAAAATACAGGTGGCCACACTTTTTTTTTTTTTTTTAAAAGAGAGATAAAGGGGCTTATATAGTACTTGATCTAATTAAAAAAAACAAAACGTCTTGTATTAATATATTATATGAAATGTCAGAGATCTGTGTATATGTAAATAATGTTTGCTGCATATCCATGGAGACCTTGTCTTCAGTTGATTTGGGTTCCCTCTTCCCCTGATCTACCCCTGGCTTTTATCCCAACCCCAGCACCTCCTCCTCTCCATCCGACTGCTCTCCCTCTCCCTCTCCATCCATCCCAGCTCCTTGTTCTCCTCACCCCTTTCATCCTTCATTCTCCTTGCCCATCTTGTGTCCCAGCCTCCTGTTCCCACATCAGCCCATCCCTGCCTCTGTTATTCGTGCCTCCTATCCCACATGGTCTCATCTCCTTCCCATCCCATCCCCAACCCCAACCATCTGACTCCCCTGCCTCTCATCGCACCCACCTGCTCTTCCCGCTCCAACTCCCAGTCCCAGCTCCGGCATTCCATCTCATTCTTCCCACCTCCCTCTCTCCGCACTTGACTCCACACCTTGCCCTCCCATCAGACCCGCCCCCACCTCTCTCCACCCTCTCTCTCCCCCCTTTCTCCCACCTCTCTCTCTCCACATCTCTCTCCCCCATCTCTCTCCCACCCTCCCTCTCTCCCTCTTTACCCCCTCCTTCCCTTCCTCTTCTCCCGCCCCTGTCCCCTCCCTCTGTTCCCTTCCCCACCCCCTCTCTCATTCCCCACCCATCTTTTCCATTTCCCCTCTCCCCCCCTTCTCTCCCCTCCTCCCCGCCCCCACTCCTCCCCGCCCCACTCGCCTTTCTGCCCCCTCTCCCTGCCCCAACCTCCTACCCCCCAAACTTCCTCCCTATCTCTCCTTTTCCCATCTTTCCTCCTTAGCCCCTGGGACCCCATCCTCTCCCCCTCCCTTCTACCCGTCTATCCGTTCCCCTCCTCTCTCTCTCCTCCCCTCTCTCTTTCTCCCCGCTCCTCCCCCTCCTCCCTCTCCTTGCCCACTCTCTCACCTGCCCCCCTCTCCCCCCCCCATCCCCCGCCTCAACCCTCCTACTCTCCCTGTGCCCTTGAATCCCTTGCTGTGAATCTCTTGCCCATTCCACTGCTCCCATTCATCACTCCCCTCCCCCCCCCACTCCCCTCCCCCCCCACTCCTCCCCCCCCCCCCCCCCGGTGAGCTGAGTGTTCACCACCTTCTCAACTTGTATCAAAACCCCGTCCTAGGACACACACGGCGCTGAGGGTTTGGGGGGGGGGGGGCTAACCTATCATCCCTCTAACCCCCCCCTTCCCCAATGTGTGTGTGGGGGGGGGGTCCATTGTGTGAACCTGAGCACTTTTGGAACTTCCCCTTCCACCCCCATCTTCTGTTCCCTTCTTGGGGGGAGGGGGGGGGGGGGTGAGTGACACCTCCCTTTGGATGACTCCTGGAGGTGCGCCACTCCATCCCGTTCCCAATGCCCCTACCCCCCTCTTCACGCCCTGGTTGATTCTCGCTGCCCCAAACGTTTCTCAACGTTGCTACTGATCGATCAACGAGATTGAACTAAGGATGCCCCACGCTCCCAGCGTAGCTTGCTACCCCAGAGAATTCCAGGGCATTGGTCCTCGCTCCCCGAGACCCCAGGGCGACTTTGGAGGAATTGGGAACCCTACTCTCCTCCCCAACTAATGGCAATGTGAAAACATGAGGAGGCTGTCCTCTCTGAAGCTTCTCAACCTCGGCTGAGGGCCCGACTCTACAGGGCTCCTCTCCTCTCCTTCCCCCTCTCCCCTGCATGGATTCCACGGATGTTATTAATTTTCCCCTGTTCAACCTTGCCCAACGTATCTTCGCTGGCCCCGCACTGAATCTCACGTAGATATCAAGATGAGTTTACGAGATTTGTCGGAAGCTGGGCGCTTGTAGCTCTCGAGAGGGTTTGCAAGATCTGGCCATCTTGCCGTAAAGGGATGAGGTGGCTATCTTTATAAAACAGCAAACTGCAGTCCATTCTGCCCATCGCTCCTGTACTGTCTCCCTTGAAAGCACCGTCCTGTTTGCCCCAGGGGCTTGGAACGTCCTCGTGTTCCCTCCAAGACCCACACTAAGCAAGTTCAACACAAAAAACCGGAGTAACTCAGCGGGTCAGGCAGCATCTCTGGAGAGAAGGAACGGGTCGAGACACGAAACGTCACCCATTCCTTCTCTCCAGAGATGCTGCCTGTCCCGCTGAGTTTCTCCGGCTTTTTGTGTCTATCTTTGGTTTAAACCCGCATCTGCAGTTCCTTCCTCCACTCACTAACCAATCCATTCAGGAGGAGCTCCAATAACTGGAGAGAAGTGGGAATGGGTAACTCATTCCAACATGGATCGGTTGTGGGGTAATTGTCTTTGGTAAGTTGTACTGTTGTGTAGGTTAGTGTATGGGGTGATCACTGGGTGGCATGGACTTGATGGGCTGAAGGGCCTGTGTCTCTAAAGTCTAAAGACAGCAAGTCAGGCTGATGACTTGAGATACCAACTCTTGAGATCTCAACTTGAGATACCAACAGACATGGTTCAGTGGCAGATCAGGGGCTAACTTGGGGAGGGAGAGGTTAACTATAGTAGGGACATCTCCAATCTGTGTCAGGTTCCCACGTCTGTGATTCCTGTCAATGGCGGATCTGTCTGCGTTCATGTCCACAGTGATAGGAGCAGAATCAGGCCATTCAGCCCATCAAGTCTACTCTGCCATTCAATCATGGCTGATCTATCTTTCCCTCTCAACCCCATTCTCCCCATAACCCCATTGACACCCGTACTAATCAAGAATCTATCTATCCCTGCCTTACAAATATTCATTGACTTGGCCTCCACAGCCTTCTGTGGCAATGAATTCCACAGATTCGCCACCCTCTGACTAAAGAAATTCCTCCTCATCTCCTTCTTAAAGGAGCGTCCTTTAATTCTGAGGCTGTGACCTCTACTCCTAGACTCTCCCACTAGTGGATGGGGTTTTGGTGATCTTTGGCCACCCATGGACAGGGGACCTCTGTCAGAAGAGCAATAGAGTGGGGGCCTGTTGACCACCATTTTGTTCATTCCAGATTTGGGTCCGTTTCTGCTCTCCAGTGCTGTCTATGTGGAGTCTGCATGTTCTCCTTCTGAGTCCACAGATTTCCCCCGGGTGCCGCGGTTTCCCAAATCCACATCCCAAAGACCGGTGGATTGATAGCTTGGCAATTTCTCTCTAGTGTGCAGGTGGGTAATAAAAGTTGAGAGTTATTGATGGGAATGTAATCAGTAGAGGATTAGTCTAAATGAGTGCTGATGGCTAGCATGGATGCTGTGGGCTGAAGGGTCTGTTTCTTTGCTGTATGACTCAGTTCAGTTCAGATTTAGTTTATTGTCACGTGTACCGAGGTACAGTGAAAAGCTTTTGTTGCGAGCTAACCAGTCAGCGGAAAGACAATACATGATTACAATCGAGCCGTCCACAGTGTACAGATACATGATAAGGGAATAACGTTTAGCGCAAGGTAAAGTCCGATCACAGGTGGTTGGATGGTAGTTCAGGACTGCTCTCTGGTTGTGGTAGGATGGTTCAGTTGCCTGATAACAGCTGGGAAGAAACTGTCCCTGAATCTGGAGGTGTGTGTGCGTTTGTTTTCACACTTCTGTACCTCTTGCCCGATGGGAGAGGGGAGAAGAGGGAGTGTCCGGGGTGCAGTGACTGGCCCTTGATTATGCTGCTGGCCTTGCCGAGGCAGCGTGAGGTGTAGATGGAGTCAATGGAAGGGAGGTTGGTTTGTGTGATGGTCTGGGCTGCGTCCACAATTCACCGCAATTTCCTGCGGTCTTGGATGGAGCTGTTCCCACGAGGTCAATGGAAGGGAGGTTGGATTATCTGGGGTGCGTCCACAATTAGTGCTGAGGGTTAGCACCGAGCTGTGGGCAGAAGGGCCTGTGTGTGTGTGTGTGCTGTATGATGTCGTTACCCTCTGGTCTTTCCTGCTCGGAGCTGTCCCTGGTCCTGAACAGTTCAACAGTGTGCAGACAGGAGGGCAAGTTGCTCCTTCAATCTGCAGCAGGATAAAGGTGGTGGCCAGTGTGATATGGTCAGGGCTTGATCCAAGGAATGCCTGAGGTTAACAATACAGTGTGTGTGTGTGGAGGAACTGCAGGTGCTGGTTTAAACCAAAGACAGACTCAAAATGCTGGAGTAACTCAATGTGCCAAAACACTTTGCTGTACCCACTGAGTTACTCCAGCAGTTTGTGTCTGTCTTCTGCAACCACTGCAGTCCTGGTTTTGTACAGCAAATTATTTTAAGGAAGGGTGGACATTGTGCACTAGCTATCACCATGGACTTGCCAGTGTGAGGTCTTGCTCCAAGGGCAAGGGTATGGAAGGCAAGAGAGGCCGGGCTGCACTGTACAGGTCAAGCGTATATGCACGCACACACACACGTATACACACACGCACACACGTACACGTATACACACACACACACATACACACACGTATACACACACGTACACACACGTATACACACACGTACACACACGTATACACACACACATGTACACACACGTATACACACACGTACACACACGTATACACACACACACGTATACACGTATACACACACGCACACACACGTATACACACACGTACACACACGTATACACACACGTACACACACGTATACACACACGCACACACACGTACACACACACGCACACACACGTATGCACACACACGCACACACACGTATACACACACACGTATACACACACGTACACACACGTACACACACGTATACACACACGCACACACGTATACACACACGTATACACACACGTATACACACACACGTATACACACACGCATACACACGTATACACACACACACACACACACACGTACACACACGTACACACGCACACACGCACACACACATACACACACGCACACACACACACGTACACACACGTATACACACGTACACACACGTATACCACACGCACACACATGTACACACGTATACACACACACACACGCACACACATGCACACACACACACACGTATACACACACACACACGCACACGTAAACACACATATGCACACACACACACACAATCTCATTCAATGCAGATGCACTCTGACCCCACACTCCTACGAGTATAATCTTGCCCCAAACCATCTTCTCGGTCTCTCCCCCTCCCCCTCCCCCTCCCCCTCCCCTCCCCCTCCCCCTCCCCCTCCCCCCCCCCCTCCCCCTCCCCCTCCCCCACCCCCTCCCCCTCCCCCTCCCCCTCCCCCTCCCCCTCCCCCTCCCCCTCCCCCCACCCCCACTCCCTCTCCCCCTTCCCCTCCCCCTCTCCCTCTCCCTCTCCCCCACCTCCCCCTTTCCCTCCCTCTCTCTATCTCTCTCTTCCTCAGTCTCCAAGTATTTACTACTTAGCTAACATTCCATGATCTTCGAAGATAGGCACAAAATGCTGGAGTAACCTGGCGGGTCAGGCAGCATCTCTGGAGCAAAGGAATGGGTGACGTTTCGGGTCGAGACCCTTCTTCAGACTGCTTGGAGTCTGAAGAAGGGTCTCGACCCGAAACATCACCCATTCCTCCTCTCCAGAGAATCTACACATCCGCTGAGTTACTCTAGCAATTTTTGTCTATCTTCGGTGTAAACCAGCATCTGCAGTTCCTTCCCACACACACACAGCTAATATTCTATATTGGCTTAAAGACCAATCTTTCATCTTTGCTATTTACTCCCTTAAACACAAATTGCTCGCCCTTGACCCTTGCCACCTGACCTCTCTCTCTGTGAGCATGCACAGATGAAGCAGGCCAGGTACAGCTTGAAACCAGGATGTTCAAGAAGGAACTGCAGATGCCGGTAAAATCGGAGGTAGACACAAAATGCTGGAGTAACTCAGCGGGTGAGGCAGCATCTCTGGAGAGGAGGAGTTGGCGACATTCCGGGTCTCATACCAGACCATTCTGGCTTCGTCTTGAAACCAGAATGCCCCTAGTTGCTTGTATTAATGTAGAGTTTCTTAAAGAAAAAAATCTAACAACATTTAAAAAATTAACTATTTTTTTCTAACGTAAGAAAGTGCAAGTGCCAATTGAAGAAAATATCCAGCACTTTGTGTGGATGTTGACGCATTTTATCCAGAGATTCAGAGTGTGACGCATTTATTTTTGAGATGCAGGAGAGGTGAGAATGGTTTGCTGAGGGACTTTGTGTGTCAGAACATAATTACTCTGGTTTGGAGTTATGTTGCAGGTACATTGAGCCTTTAATCTTCCTTGCGCTGTCAAACAAACAGCGTACCTCAAAGATGGACACAGAGTGCTGGAGTAGCTCAGTGGGCAGGCAGCATCTCTGGGGAACATGGATGGTTGGGGAGCGTTTCGTGTTGGGACTCTTCTACAGACCTCGAGTAAGGGAGCATCTCTAGTCTCCCCACCTCCTCTCCCCTTCAGCTGCCAAATAGTGCCAAATATCTCTCCCTCCCCACGCCACGTTTTGTCAGGAGGAGACCAGCAAGTGGTCAGTATGTGGACCTCACCCAGGGTGTTATTGGAGTGGGGACATGTGCCATCATTTTGGCCAAACCAAGTTCATGATACCTGCTGTTTTGAAAAACCTTGTCCCAGCCCAGCCTCTCGTGCTGGGACAGCCATTTAGAAGGATGTGCCAAATATTTAATAAGTTCACAAGAGATAGTAGAATTAGGCCATTTGGCCCATCGAGTGCACTCACCATTCAATCATGGCTGATATCCCATTCTCCTGCCTTCTCCCCATAACTCTTAACACCCTTTCCAATCAAGAATTTGTCTACCTCTGCCTGAAAAACATCCACTGACTTGGCCTCCACAGCCCTCTGTGGCAGTGAGTTCCACAGATTAACTGCCCTCTGAAGAAGTTGCTCCTCACCTCCTTTCTGAAAGAGCACGCTTTAATTGCAACTTAGATGGATGAGAGGGGATCGTATAGAAACATATAAAATTCTTAAGGGATTGGACAGGCGAGATGCAGGAAACATGTTCCCAATGTCGGGGGAGTCCAGAACCAGGGGGTCACACAGTTTAAGAATAAGGGGCCGGCCATTTAGAACGGAGACGAGGAAACATTTTTTCACACACAGTCCAGAACCAGGGGTCACACAGTTTAAGAATAAGGGGTCGGCCATTTAGAACTGAGATGAGGAAAAACACTTTCACCCAGAGAGTTGTGAATCTGTGGAATTCTCTGCCACAGAAAGCAGTGGAGGCCAATTCACTGGATGTTTTCAAGAGAGAGTTAGGTATAGTCCTTAGGGCTAACGGAGTCAAGGGATATGGGGGAGAAAGCAGGAACGGGGGTACTGATTCTGGATGATCAGCCATGATCGTATTGAATGGCGGTGCTGGCTCGAAGGGCCGAATGGCCTACTCCTGCGCCTATTTTCTATGTTTCTATGTTAATTCTGAGGCTTTGATGTCACTGTAGATGAGCCCTTGTGAAGATATGCCAAGGAGGTGAAGGGGGCCAGACTCTGCTGTGGCTGGAGCCTGCATTTGGGATATTGCTGAAGTAAGGATGCCCCCCTCCAGGACCCAGGTGTTTTGCATGTGTGTGAGTGTCCCCTCCCCCTCCCTCTCCATTTTGGCATTCCCTCTTTCTCCCTGGATTGCTACTCAATCAATAGGAGTCTTGGTGTTGCTGTGGTTGTATCGAAAATGGCCGACTGTTGGCACGGTAATGGAACCATTCCTCGAGGGGGGGGGGGCTCAGAACTTCATGTGATGTTGTCGTGCGGGGGGAGGGAGGGAGGGAGGGAGGCAAATGACACACATTCCGTTACTTACTGACTGCTTCCCCACTCCCACCCCTAAAATACCCCTCCCACCCCTAGCAGCCCCCTCCCTCCCTAACCCCCCCCCCCCCCCCCCCCCCCCCTTCCCCCCCCCCAGCATTCCCCTCCCACCCCCTGTGAATCTGCTCAGACTCTGGTGTAGGGAGGTAGGGAGAGGTTACGTTCCAACTGGGAACCATTAAAGTCTAAATGGTTCATCAATGAGAATTTGCTTTGGAAAAAATGGGAGGAGGGGGACAATTTCTTTTCAACACCCCCCCCCCCTTCGCTCTCTCTGAACCTTGTGCTTAAGAGTGCCAAATTGGAAGTGGATACTGGCTTCCTCTGTTGGAATGACTAGACTTGTGTTCTTGCATCTTCGTCCCTTTTGAGTTCATCCCATCCCAAAACGTCATTGTCACATATTGTGTTGTAAGGACTGAAGTTTATACTCAACTGGAGGGCCCAGACCTGTTGGGCACTCATGGTCATCTCCACAGCCTCATTGAGTCCCATCTGTACGCTTGAATCTTCCTTACCATACTCCATACCATCCCAAGAATCTATCTCCAAGTCTCTCCCGCTCCTCTCATCGCTCGTCTCTCTCTTCTCTCCTCAGCGCATCCACCCTCCCTTCTTCTCTCTCTCCCTATCTCTCTCTGTGCCAGTCTCATCATCCACCCTCTCTCCTCTTTCTCTCTCTCCCTATCTCTCTCCTTCTCCTCTCTCCCTCTCACCATCAACCCTCCTCTCCCCTTCTCTTCCTCCTCATCGCTCTTCCCTCCCTCTTTCTCTCTCTCTTCTCTCTCACCATCCCACCCTCTCTCCTCTTCTCTTCGCCTCCCCTCTCCCTATCTATCTCCTCTCTCTCTTCCCTCTCATCAATCAAACCCTCTCTCCCCTCCTCATCTCTCTCCCATCCTCCTCTTTCTCTTCTCCCTTGCCATCTCAGCCAGCCACCCTCTCGCTCTCCATTCTCCTCCCTCTCGCTCCATCCCTCTCTCTCTCTCTCTCCCTTCCCTCTCACCATCCCACCCTCTCTCTCCTCTCCGACCCTCCCTCTCCCTCTCTCCCTCTCTTTCACCATCCATCCACGAGCAGAGGGCTTGGTCTCCGCACTCTGACCTCAACCCCTCATGAGAAAACAAAACCCTAGTTGGGTAAACCCTTCACTTCCAAGAAAGACAATGAGGGAAAAAAAAAATGTGCAATTTACACCTTTCTTTCGATTCTAGAATGGAAATTATATTTTCGGGACTACTCTGATGCTTGCGTTATGCGCCCACTTTCCTTGACCTCCCCAGGTGTTGCCAACTCCCCTGTAAATATTCTCCTGATGAGGCGAGGCAAGGATGCCTAGTTGGGGGGGGTGGGTGGGATGGCCATAGGCCACGTGTTCTCTCTCCTTCTCCTCCTGTTTTTGCATCGGACTGTTGCTGCATTTAACGAGGAGAGGAGGAAAAAAATAAAATATTTATTTCCGACACAGCAAAGAGCAGATTTTTTTGGAGAGAAGAAAAAAAATAAAGGGAATACTGGAATGCTGTTTCTGATAACGTTCTTTCAATCTTGATAAAGATTTCGTTTTACTTGACCTGGTGATAGTTATTTATCATTGATGTTCTATAGATTGTGTATGTTTGATTCTCAGTCATGTATACCTTGTGAAGTCGGCCTTGCCTGTTATTATATTTGCATATTTGCTCATTCAACATATAAATGTGGGTCGTCATTGCATCTCTGTCGTGTCCTGTTGCATTCTTCTCGCATATCACTAAACTCAGTCCATCTAACGATGCATTTTTACTTACAAGCCGCACAGTTTTCCACTCTCCCCCCCCCACCTTTTCCCACCCACCCCATTCACACCCACCACACCCCACCCCCCCCCCCCCCACCCCCCACTTCTGTTCCTTTCAACTGGTTCATTCACCTGTCCTGAGTTGGGGCGCCGAACTTGTGTTGGGCATGGGGTGGTGAAACTGGAGACAGGGAGAGGGAGAGGGAGAGGGAGACAGTGAGTTTCACCGCAGTCGGGGGAGTAGCTAGGTTGTCCCAACATCCAGCTAAAGCAGGAAGGACTAGACATCAGACAATAGACAATAGACGCAGGAGTAGGCCATTCGGCCCTTCGAGCCAGCACCACCATTCAATGTGATCATGGCTGATCATCCCCAATCAGTACCTCGTTCCTGCCTTCTTTTTGCCACAGGGAAGCCACATCTGACCCTAGTGCTAGAAACATAGAAACATGGAAAATAGGTGCAGGAGGAGGCCATTCGGCCCTTCGAGCCAGCACCGCCATTCATTGTGATCGTGGCTGGTCGTCCCCAATCAATAACCCGTGCCTGCCTTCTCCCCATATCCCTTGACTCCACTCGCCCCGAGAGCTCTATCCAACTCTCTCTTAAATCCATCCAATGATTCGGCCTCCACTGCCCTCTGTGGCAGGGAATTCCACAAATTCACAACTCTCTGGGTGAAAAAGTTTTTTCTCACCTCAGTCTTAAATGGCCTCCCCTTTATTCTAAGAATTTATTCTATGTGACTGACACCCAAGTTCCATCAGGGATCGGCAGCCATTTTGTTTTCACTCAGAATTGTTACATTTTGGTAATAACCTCCACAAAAGTACCCTATTGTAATTATAAAAAATCTATCTGCTTCACTAATATCCAATTCGCAACTTGCGAGGGTTATTTGATGACTATCTTAACACCACAGACCCAGGGAAATCAAAACTACACCCGATTTCATTGTTCATGAGTGATAGTAGCAGAATTAGGCCATTCGGCCCATCAACTCTGCTCTGGAATTCACCCATCTCCCCCTCTCAACACCATTCTCCCCCCTTCTTCCCATAATCCCTGAACTCATCAGGAATCGATCTATTTCTGCCTTAAAAATATCCATAGATCCCTCCGCAGCGGTCTGTGGCAATGAATTCCACAGGCTCACCGCCCTCTGACTAAAGAAATTCCTCCTAATCTCTTTCCTCAAGGAACGTCCTTTATCCCAGAAGAAAGGAAACGTATACCTGGCCTGAGCCTAAAAACGGTTTCAGATTTGGTGTGAGATTGGCTTCTCAGATGCTCTAGGCGTGAATAAATATGGCTCGACGCCGTTCCATATTCTGTAGGGTCTGGTTATGCAAAAGGGAGAGGGAATTGGCTCCTGGACACCTGGAAATTGCCTCTTGCTGATAGACCTTCGTACTATCGCAGCAAGGGCTGGAAAGGAATGGCCAATTTTGCTGTACTGGTTGAGTAGGCTGGGACTCTTATTCCTTAGAGCGCAGGAGGATGAGGGGTGAAACTATAGAGGTGTATAAAATCATGAGAGGAATAGATCGAGTTGACGCCCAGAGTTCTCTTGCCCAGAGTAGGAGAATCGAGGACAAAGGTTGAAGGTGAAGGGGAAATGATTTAATAGGAATCTTTGAGGGGTAGCTTTTTCACATCAAGAGTGGTGGGTGTATGGAACGAGCTGCCAGAGGAGGTAGTTGAGGCTGGGACTATCCCAACTTTTAAGAAACAGACAGGTACATGGATAGGACAGGTTTGGAGAGATATGGGCCAAATGCAGGCAGGTGGGACTAGTGTAGATGGTTGGTGTGGGCAAGTTGGGCCGAAGGGCAGAAAGGTCATGGGTCAGAGTTTAATTACACTAGATAGAAAGGTCATGGGTCAGTGTTGAACTATTCAGGCAGAAAGGTCATGGTGGGGCAATATTGACCAGAAAAGTCACGGGTTAGCAAGGTCATAGGTTAGTCGTGACCTGCACCATGGCAACATCATGGGCACCATGAGTAGGCTATCATGGGGTTCAATGTGTGAGAGACTTCACCACACTGACCAGATCACCTGCAGGGCCTCCTACTGGATACATGGTGCGTGTAGGTACAAGGATGATGGTGGACTTTGGCATTTGCCCCCCTCCCCCCCCGCGCCCATATAGGCAATCCACTTCCCGACACAGCCTGGTGAAGCATCTGGAGATGACCCTCTCTGGAGAAACGCCAGATCTCGGCCAACCAGATCTTGGAGATGGCAAGATAGCCATTCGGTAGTCCAATCCAGCCAGGGCTGCCCAAGGCCATTTGTCCAACACAACTGCCTGCCCCAAAGTGAAAACTCCCTCCCTTTTTTAGCATGAAGCCCAGGCCCCCAATTGGATCTGTAACTTTCCCAGAGCTAGGTTGTGAAGCCACACATTTTTGAAAAAAAATCAAAAATAGACTTTACTCAGGATTTTAAAAGTAGGTAGCAAACAAGAATTGGGCAAAACTCCTTGTACATTCTCCACGGCTATGTAGCCACCGTTAGTGTTATATTTGGTAGTGTTCCCCAAAATACATAATTATACCCGCCACCCTTGGAGTGATATCCCTCCCCATATTTTGAGGGGCATCTCCACCACACCCTGCCCCCCATGTCCAGCAGCGGAAGGTCCCTGGACTGTGGTCCGAGCCTTGACATTGGCTGCGCCGAGCTTCAGTGCGTCCCTCAGCACGTACTCCTGCAGTCTGGAGCGGGGCCAGTCGGCAACATTCCCCGATGGACATCTCGCTCCGCTGGGAGGTCAACAACCCTCGGGAAGGCCAAAGAGTGTCTTTCACCGAGTTGACGTCCATCTCTGAATTCATCCCCCCCTGGGAACAGATCAGAGAGTCCTCCGTTGCAGAGTTGTTTGGGATAAACCGTGACAGGGACCCTTGCAACCTCCTCAACACAAACCAACCGAGTCACCAGGGAAAGGTGGGCGGATACATACAAGGCCCAAATTTTTGATCTACCTCATGAACCAGCCTTTAAAGTGTGTGCCCGGTGAGAGATGGGATGGGGCCTAGTTCCCAGGCTGCAGTGGGTGACAAAGGTTGGTCTCCATCCCCCTTCACCACACCAGCTCTGCTTCTCTCTCCCCCCCCCTCCCTCCCTCCATCCTCCCACCTCCACACGTTTGTCACTGTGACTTTTGCTCACTGCCCTATTTCCTCAATGCAATGTCAGAGCCAGGATTGGGATGTTATGGTCGATGGGCCATGACACACAGGTCCATTGTTGTGGTTCCTAAACAATCCTGAGATATTGCCACGGTGAATCGGTTAGGATTTGAGGATCTCGGCAGGACATTCTAGGAGTTGTCTTTGGGTCTGACCAGGCCCCACCCTCACCTTGGAGGTCTTCCAAGCAAGTTGTCCTTCATCCTGTTGATGCATTGGCTGATACACCACTGCCTTCCAGGGCAAGGAGTGGCGCTTCATACCACAGGGGTGAAGTTAGGGTGGGGAAGGTCGGGGTTCTTATCCAAGGGACAAGTTTAGGGAAACACAACGGCCGGCACGGAGGTGGTGGGCCGAAGGGCCTGTTTCTCCGCCGCCCGCCATTAGGAGAAGGTTTCTGACCTCCAGATCCCCATCTACTGGGGGAAGCAGCGTAGCCTTTAAACCCGAAGTAAAGTGCGGCTGGGGCCAGTGTGATCAGGACACGTGATTCAGTCCCAGGGCACTTGTCAGGGGCAGGCATCATTCCCCCAAATCATGCATTTTGGTTTTTTTCCACCCAACGTTGAAGGTGTCGCACTCTCTCTCTCTCTCCTGCCTCGAGGTTTGCTTCCTGAGCAGCAAAGGCGGGCGCCCAGAGAAATGAAGGTGGTACAGTATCTTTCATCATCTGCGGGCCGCATATACTGCAGAAGATTCCACTTGTGTCACATCGCATCTCAAATCACACCCTGCGGGATTCCATTTGCATCTCTCTCTCCCCCCCCCCCCCCTCCCTCTCCTCGCACAACCCTGTGGGCCCTGTAACATTCACCACCACCACCCCCTGTTTCATAGCTGTGTTACTCAATATTACCTCCAAGCAAAAACATTCTTTTTTTTTCCCGGGTTGTTCTTGAAGGAAATAATGAACAAAATAAAGACAATTATTTATGATCCAATGTTCTGTGGAGGGTTTATTTACTCATTGGCCTAACATAGAAACATAGAAATTAGGTGCAGGAGTAGGCCATTCTTCCCTTCGAGCCTGCACCGCCATTCAATATGATCATGGCTGATCATCCAACTCAGTATCCCGTACCTGCCTTCTCTCCATACCCCCTGATCCCCTTAGCCACAAGGGCCACATCTAACTCCCTCTTAAATATAGCCAATGAACTGTGGCCTCGACTACCCTCTGTGGCAGGGAGTTCCAGAGATTCGCCACTCTCTGTGTGAAAAAAGTTCTTCTCATCTCGGTTTTAAAAGATTTCCCCCTTATCCTTAAGCTGTGACCCCTTGTCCTGGACTTCCCCAACATCGGGAACAAACTTCCTGCATCTAGCCTGTCCAACCCCTTAAGAATTTTGTAAGTTTCTACCCACCTCCCCCCTCCCCCCCACCCCCCAATGTTCTGTGGAAGGTTTATTTACTCGTTGGCCTAACCTCCCCCCCATCCTTCCTCTCCACAAGGAAGCGCTCATTCTTCAAACTAAAATTCCAACCGGAGGGAATTTCGGAGCTGTCTAAAATCTCAAAGAGACTGGTGGAGCCGCTGGCTTACGGTGCCTGAGACCTGGGTTCAATCCCAACATCAGGCCCTGAGGTTTCCTCCCCGCTCTCAAAGATGTGCAGGTAGACAAAAGTGCTGGAGAAACTCAGTGGGTGCAGCAGCATCTATGGAGCGAAGGAAATAGGCAACGTTTCGACCCGAAACGTTGCCTATTTCCTTCAGGGTTTCGGCCCGAAACGTTACCTATTTCCTTCAGGGTTTCGGCCAGAAACGTTGCCTATTTCCTTCAGGGTTTCGGCCCGAAACGTTGCCTATTTCCTTCAGGGTTTCGGCCCGAAACGTTGCCTATTTCCTTCAGGGTTTCGGCCTGAATTGTTGCCTATTTCCTTCGCTCCATAGATGCTGCTGCACCCGCTGAGTTCCTCCAGCACTTTTGCCTACCTTCGATTTCCCAGCATCTGCAGTTCCTTCTTAAACCCAAAGATGTGTCATTCAGTAGGTTCACTGTTATCGCACCCCAAGAGAATCTGGGGGGAATATGGGGAACATTGAAAAAAAAATCTAACCGATATAGAAATATAGAAACATAGAAAATATGTGCAGGAGGAGGCCATTCGGCCCTTCGAGCCAGCACCGCCATTCATTGCGATCGTGGCTGATCGTCCCCAATCAATAACCCGTGCCTGCCTTCTCCCCATATCCCTTGACTCCACTAGCCCCTAGAGCTCTATCTAACTCTCTCTTAAATCCATCCAGTGATTTGGCCTCCACTGCCCTCTGTGGCAGAGAGTTCCACAAATTCACAACTCTCTGGGTGAAAAAGTTTTTTCTCACCTCAGTCTTAAATGGCCTCCCCTTTATTCTAAGACTGTGGCCCCTGGTTCTGGACTCGCCCAACATTGGGAGCATTTTTCCTGCATCTAGCTTGTCCAGTCCTTTTATAATTTTATATGTTTCTATAAGATGCCCCCTCTAAACTCCAGTGAATACAAGCCTAGTCTTTTCAATCTTTCCTCAGTTGAGTAGATGGCCACCATGGACTATGTGGACCGAAGGGCCTGTTTGGTGCAGTATGCATGACTTTATGAGATGGTAAAGTCTTTGGTTCAAAGACTGGTTGATCAAACTCATGCTTTGATCTCGCTGTGTTCAATGGGAGAAAGTTGACTAGGCCTGATCCATGTTCTGGTTTTGGGGGAGACATTAAACAATGGGTGCGGGAGTAGGCCATTCGGCCCTTCGAGCCAGCACCGCCATTCAATGTGATCATGGCTGATCATCCACAATCAGTTCCTGCCTTCTCCCCATATCCCCTGACTCCGCTATCTTTAAGAGCTCTATCTAGCTCTCTCTTGAAAGTATCCAGAGAACCGGCCTCCACCGCCCTCTGAGGCAGAGAACTCCACAAGAAAGGTAACTGACAGACTAATTCTCGGTCAGATTTGGGCCTGGCTGCATTCTATCCTCAACGCTTGTAAGTTCATAAGTGACAGGAGCAGAATGAGGCCATTCGACCCATCGGGTCTACTCTGCCATTCAATCATGGTCGATCTATCCATCTCTCCCAGTCGACGGACTGGCCCAGGACAAAAAAAAGTCTAGGTGGGTGGTTTAGGTGGGAGAGCACAATGCCCAGGCAAGGAACATTTCATCTCTTCTGACCAGGAGGGAAACCGATTCCCCCAACTCCAAGGCATCCAGGAATCCATGGGAAATTCCATCCATTAAGGGACCTAAGATAGACACAAAAAGCTGGGGTGACTCAGCGGGTCAGGCAGCATCTCTGGGGATAAGGAACAGGTGACGTTTCGGGTCGAGACCCTTCTCCAGACTTGACCCGAATCATCACCTATTCCTTTTCCCCAGAGATGCTGCCTGGCTTGTTGAGTTACATTTTGTGTCTATCTTTGGTATAAACCAGCATCTGTGGTTCTTTCCTACCTACTAAGGGGCCTGCTCCTTGAGAACTGCTTGCAACCATCTGCCTGCTCCACCCACGTCAGCAGAGAGTCCAGCCATCCAGCACCTTCCAAGCTGACCTTGGCCAGGTCCTCCTTCATAACCCTACAACAAGCAACACTGCTAGATGACCCGGAGAGGGCAGATACAGTAGATACAGCCCACAACATCTGTTGGCAGGAACCCAGGAAGATGGAGTTATCACCAACTCATGAGTTCTACCAGAGAAGGTAAGTTTAGTTTAGTTTAGAGATACAGCGCGGAAACAGGCCATTCGGCCCACCGAGTCTGCGCCGACCAGCGATCCCCGCACGCTAACACTATCCTACACACACTAGGGTCGATTTACATTTATACCAGGACAATTAACCTACAAACCCACACACAGAATCTCGCACTGTAACCTTGTGGAAGTACAAACTTAAGGGCTGCACTGTGGGATAGATAGATAGATAGATAGATAGATAGATAGATAGATAGATAGATAGATAGATAGATAGATAGATAGATAGATAGATAGATAGATAGATGGATAGATAGATGGATGGATGGATGGATGGATGGATGGATGGATGGATGGATGGATGGATGGATGGATGGATGGATGGATGGATGGATGGATGGATGGATGGATGGATGGATGGATGGATGGATGGATAGAGAGGGAGGGAGGGAGGGAGGGAGGGAGGGAGGGAGGGAGGGAGGGATGGATGGATGGATGGATGGATGGATGGATGGATGGATGGATGGATGGATGGATGGATGGATGGATGGATGGATGGATAGAGAGGGAGGGAGGGAGGGAGGGATGGATGGATGGATGGATGGATGGATGGATGGATGGATGGATGGATGGATGGATGGATGGATGGATGGATGGATGGATGGATGGATGGATGGATGGATGGATGGATGGATGGATGGATGGATGGATGGATGGATGGATGGATAGATAGATAGATAGATAGATCTCTTCCTAGAACATAATGCACAGTTTAGTTTAGAGATACAGCACAGAAACTGGCCCTTTGGCTCTCCCGCGTTCGTGCCGACCAGCGATCCCCGCACACGAACCCTATCCTACACACACTAGGGACCTCGCAGTGCCAGAGACCCGGGTTCGATCCTGACCACAGGTGCTGTCTGCATGGAGTTTGCACGTTCTCCTGTGACTGCGTGGGTTTTCTCCAGGTGCTCCGGTTTCCTCCCACACTCCAAAGACGTACAGGTTTGTAGGTTGGTAGTCCCAAAATACTGGAGAAACTCAGCGGGTGAGGCAGCATCTATGGAGAGAAGGAATTGGCAACGTTTCGGGTCGAGACCCTTCTTCAGACCAGCACCTTCCAGGCTGAATTCAATTCCTTCTCTCCATAGATGCTGCCTCACCCGCTGAGTTTCTCCAGCATTTTGTATCCACCTTCGATTTTACCATCATCTGCAGTTCTTTGTTAAACAGGTTTGTAGGTTAATTGGCTTTGGTAAATGTGTAAATTGTCCCTAATGTGGAGGATAATGTTAGTGTACGGGCGATCGCTGGTCTGCACGGACTTGTTGGGCCGAAGAGCCTATTTCCGCCCTATATCTATAACCTCTAAAGTCTACGGGGTGAATCAGAAGTGTACACTGTGAACCAGATTAAAAATACCAAAACTGCAGGGAGTGCGAAATGTGATTCAGATCGATAAAGCAGAATGACTGGGGAGCGCTGTGTGGATCAGATTAGGTGAAGCAGAGTTATTGCAAACACAGTAAGAATCAGGCTGATTAAAAGAGAAACCCTCTGGGCATTGTATGAATCAGACGGCTTAAACGTGGGAATGCAATGTGAGTTATCTTCAATAAGCCAGAGCCTGTTGTATCTGCTGGCCACTGCTCACTGCCAGTTCCTGTGTTCCACCGCTTCCCATCACTGGATCAGCTCCAAAGGAGAGGGCGAGTCCAAGTGTAAGCAGAGATGGTTTGGCAGTGGTGGGAAGATAGATAGATAGATAGATAGATAGATAGATAGATAGATAGATAGATAGATAGATAGATAGATAGATAGATAGATAGATAGATAGATAGATAGATAGATAGATAGATAGATAGATAGATAGATAGATAGATAGATAGATAGATAGATAGATAGATAGATAGAGAGATAGATAGAGAGAGAGATAGATAGATAGATAGATAGATAGATAGATAGATAGATAGAGAGAGAGAGAGAGAGAGAGAGAGAGAGAGATAGATAGATAGATAGATAGATAGATAGATAGATAGATAGATAGATAGATAGATAGATAGATAGATAGATAGATAGATAGATAGATAGATAGATAGATAGATAGAGATAGATCTATCTCTTACATAGATACATAGAAATTAGGTGCAGGAGTAGGCCATTCGGCCCTTCGAGCCTGCACCGCCATTCAATATGATCATGGCTGATCATCCAACTCAGTATCCCGTACCTGCCTTCTCTCCATACCCTCTGATCCCCTTAGCCACAAGGGCCACATCTAACTCCCTCTTAAATATAGCCAATGAACTGGCCTCGACAACCCTCTGTGGCAGAGAGTTCCAGAGATTCACCACTCTCTGTGTGAAAAAAGTTCTTCTCATCTCGGTTTTAAAGGATTTCCCCCTTATCCTTAAGCTGTGACCCCTTGTCCTGGACTTCCCCAACATCGGGAGCAATCTTCCTGCATCTAGCCTGTCCAACCCCTTAAGAATTTTATAAGTTTCTATAAGATCCCCTCTCAATCTCCTAAATTCTAGAGAGTATAAACCAAGTCTATCCAGTCTTTCTTCATAAGACAGTCCTGACATCCCAGGAATCAGTCTGGTGAACCTTCTCTGCACTCCCTCTATGGCAATAATGTCCTTCCTCAGATTTGGAGACCAAAACTGTACGCAATACTCCAGGTGTGGTCTCACCAAGACCCTGTACAACTGCAGTAGAACCTCCCTGCTCCTATACTCAAATCCTTTTGCTATGAAAGCTAACATACCATTGGCTTTCTTCACTGCCTGCTGCACCTGCATGCCTACTTTCAATGACTGGTGTACCATGACACCCAGGTCTCGCTGCATCTCCCCTTTTCCTAGTCGGCCACCATTTAGATAATAGTCTGCTTTCCTGTTTTTGCCACCAAAATGGATAACCTCACATTTATCCACATTATACTGCATCTGCCAAACATTTTCCCACTCACCCAGCCTATCCAAGTCACCTTGCAGTCTCCTAGCATCCTCCTCACAGCTAACACTGCCCCCCAGCTTAGTGTCATCCGCAAACTTGGAGATATTGCCTTCAATTCCCTCATCCAGATCATTAATATATATTGTAAATCTCTTCCTCGAACATAATGTACAGTTTAGTTTAGTTGAGTGATACAGCACAGAAACTGGCCCTTTGCCCCTCCCGAGTTCGTGCCGACCAGCGATCCCCGCACACTTACACAATCCTACACCCACACTAGGGACATTTTTACATTTATACCAAGCCAATTAACCTACAAACCTGCACGTCTGTGGAGTGTGGAAGGAAACCGGAGCACCCGGAGAAAACCCACGCAGGTCACGGGGAGAACATGCACACTCCGTACAGACAGCGCCCGCAGTCAGGATCGAACCCAGGTCTCTGGCGCTGTGAGGCAGCAACTCTACCTCTAACTCTATTTAGTAAGTCACCGATGTTACTCATTCTATCAACCCTTGGCGATCTATAGCTGACCGAAACCCGTTACCCCGGTTACCGGGATGAATCAGACAAAAGTCCATGAGGCCGCAATCGACCCCTGACCCCGGGTGCGTCGTCCATCTTGTGAGAGGCGTGGAGGCCCTGGGAGTGCTGCAGTTCCCGTGGCAACGGTGGAAGGTAGCGCTTCAGGCTTCAGGCCTTGTTTGCCTGCGTTTCAAACCAGCCTTTCCTCCGACTTTTATCACACACGCACTCAAGAGGAAAGCTGGTTAATGCGTTTCCTGAAATAGAAATGCATGCTGTTGCTCCGTTGTAGCTGAATCCTGGTGTTCCCTCTCCCCCCTCAGCTCAACCACCCAGATTGGCTGCCGCAGTTCAAAGTGACAGCTCACACTCATAGAGGAGCAATAGATGCTCGCCCTGCCTCACAAGCCAGATCCAAAAACAATGAGAAGCACGAAGCAGTTCCTGAGGCTTATGTTATTGTAAAGTTTAGTTTAGTTTAGAGATACAGCGCGGAAACAGGCCCTTCGGCCCACCGGGTCCATGCCGACCAGCGATCCCCGCACACTGACACTATCAGTAGGGACAATTTACACTTATACCAAGCCAATTAACCTACAAACCTGTACGCCTTTGGTGTGTGGGAGGAAACCGGAGATCCACGCGGTCACAGGGAGAACGTACAAACTCCATACAGACAAGTCGGGATCTCTGGCGCTGTAAGGCAGCAGTTCTACCCGCTGCACCACCGTGACGCCCCTGCTGTGTGTTGTGGACGTAGAAAGAGTGTTTACATAGAAACATATAAAATAGGTGCAGGAGTAGGCCATTCGGCCCTTCGAGCCTGCACCACCATTCAATATGATCATGGCTGATCATCCAACTCAGTATCCCATCCCTGCCTTCTCTCCATACCCCCTGATCCCTTTAGCCACAGGGGCCACATCTAACTCCCTCTTAAATATAGCCAATGAACTGTGGCCTCAACTACCTTCTGTGGCAGAGAATGCCACAGATTCACCACTCTCTGTGCGAAAAATGTTTTCCTCATCTCGGTCCTAAAAGATTTCCCCCTTATCCTTAAACTGTGACCCCTTGTCCTGGACTTCCCCAACATCGGGAACAATCTTCCTGCATCTAGCCTGTCCAACCCCTTAAGAATTTTGTACGTTTCTATAAGATCCCCCCTCAATCTTCTAAATTCTAGCGAGTACAAGCCGAGTCTATCCAGTCTTTCTTCATATGAAAGTGCTGCCATCCCAGGAATCAGTCTGGTGAACCTTCTCTGTACTCCCTCTACGGCAAGAATGTCTTTCCTCAGATTAGGAGACCAAAACTGTACGCAATACTCCAGGTGTGATTTCACCAAGACCCTGTACAACTGCAGTAGAACCTCCCTGCTCCTATACTCAAATCCTTTTGTTATGAATGCTAACATACCATTCGCTTTCTTCAGATAGAGTCTAAACTGTCTAAACTGGTTTAGTTTTAGAAAGATTGAATCTCAGATGCAGGTTGAGGAAATAAGATGGATAATGCTGTAGTAACTCAGTGAGTCGGGACGGGCAGCATCTCAGGAGAACATGGACAGGTGATGTTTCACACCTGTGTCAGATTCTGAAGAAGCCCGAGTCCAAAAAAAGGTCTCGACCTGAAAAGTCGCCTATCCATGTTCTCCTGAGATGCTGCCTGACCTGCTGAGTTACTCCAGCACTTTGTGTTGCAGTGACAAAGCCTCACCTCCAGGTGTCAGCCAACAACAGGGTCCTTGATCTATGAGGCGGACTGGGTGGTCTGTAATACATGTTCATCAGTGATAGGAGCAGAATTAGACCATTCGGCCCATCAAGTCTATTCCGCCATTCATTCAAGGCTGATCTATCTCTCCTTCTCAACCCCATTCTCCTGCCTTCTCCCCGTAACCCCTGACATCCGTACCAATCAAGAATCTATCTATCCCTGCCCATTGATGGCCTCCACAGCCTTCTGTGGCAATGAATTCCACAGATTCACCACCCTCTGACTAAAGAAATCCCATCTCATCTGCTTCCTAAAGGAATGTCCTTTTATTCTGAGGCTAATACAAGGTTAATTCCCGGGATGGCGGAACTGTCATATGCTGAGAGAATGGAGCTGCTGGGCTTGTACACTCTGGAGTTTAGAAGGATGAGAGATATGAAGGTAAAAATGTAATCGGGGGACAGTCAGACTGGTTGGAGAACTGGGAAGGGGATGGGGATGGAGAGAGACAGAAAGCAAGGGTTACGCAGTTAGATAAGTCAATATTCATACCACTGGGGTGTATATGCAAAGCTCCATCATCAGAGAAACATAGAAAACAGGTGCAGGAGTAGGCCATTTGGCCTTTCGAGCCTGCACCGCCATTCAATGTGATCATGGTTGATCATCCAACTCAGTATCCCATCCCTGCCTTCTCTCCATACCCCTGATCCCTTTAGCCACAAGGGCCACATCTAACTCCCTCTTAAATATAGACTCAACCTATATAAGTTGAGTCTGAAGAAAGATCCCGACCCAAAACGTCCCCAACCCACTTTCTCCAGAGATGCTGCCCGACCCACCAACCCACCACAGAGTCACTTGTAAAGGCAGAGATAGATTGATTCTTGATTAAATGTGCTATATAAATAAATGTTTGCTGACGACACCACTGTTGTGGGGCGTATCACTGATGGGGATGAGTCAGAGTATAGAAGACAGATCGAGCAACTGTCCATATGGTGCCAGCGCAATAACCTGGCCCTCAACACCAGCAAAACCAAGGAACTGATTGTGGACTTTGGAAGGAGTAGGAGGGGGACCCACAGCCCCATTTATATCAACGGGTCGATGGTTGAAAGGGTCAAGAACTTCAAATTCCTGGGCGTGCACATCTCTGAAGATCTTTCCTGGTCCGAGAACACTAACGCAATTATCAAAAAAGCTCATCAGCGCCTCTACTTCCTGAGAAGATTACGGAGAGTCGGTTTGTCAAGGAAGACTCTCTCTAACTTCTACAGGTGCACAGTAGAGAGCATGCTGACCGGTTGCATCGTGGCTTGGTTCGGCAATTTGAGCGCCCTGGAGAGGAAAAGACTACAAAAAGTAGTAAACACTGCCCAGTCCATCATCGGCTCTGACCTTCCTTCCATCGAGGGGATTTATCGCAGTCGCTGCCTCAAAAAGGCTGGCAGTATCATCAAAGACCCACACCATCCTGGCCACACACTCATCTCCCTGCTACCTTCAGGTAGAAGGTACAGGAGCCTGAAGACTGCAACAACCAGGTTCAGGAATAGCTACTTCCCCACAGCCATCAGGCTATTAAACCTGGCTCGGACAAAACTCTGATTATTAATAACCATTATCTGTTATTTGCACTTTATCAGTTTATTTATTCATGTGTGTATATATTTATATCATGGTATATGGACACATTTATCTGTTTTGTAGTAAATGCCTACTATATTCTGTGTGCTGAAGCAAAGCAAGAATTTCATTGTCCTATACAGGGACACATGACAATAAACTCACTTGAACTTGAACTTGAAATGTGACTGACTTGACTTCAGCACTTTGTGTCTCTGCTCCAACACATGCCATTCATTGTCAGTCGCCTTTTTGTGTCGATGGTCTTCTAATGTCCACCAGGGGACAGAGTCGAGCCTTCGTCTGAATTTTAAATAGGAAGTTAAATTAGTCACAAAAATAGCCCAACTCAAGATAGAGCTGTTACCACGGCAACGCACAGAACTCTTTTAATTTACTAATTATCTTCTGCTGTTTGTAAATAATTGCTTTTTTCTAATTTAAGTTTCACCTGTGTCAGATTTGGCTTGTGAGTGATTCAGTCTGCGTGTTTGTGCTGTTAGTTGACAATAGGCAATAGGTGCAGGAGTAGAGGCCATTCGGCCCTTCGAGCCAGCACCGCCATTCAATGTGATCATGGCTGATCATCCCCAATCAGTACCCCGTGCCTGCCTTCTCCCCATATCCCCTGACTCCGCTATTTTTTAAGAGCCCTATCTAGCTCTCTCTTGAAAGCATCCAGAGAACCAGCCTCCACCGCCCTCTGAGGCAGAGAATTCCACAGACTCACCACTCTCTGTGAGAAATAGTGTTTCCTCGCCTCCGTTCTACAACTCTGGGCGGCACAGTGGCGCAGCGGTAGAGTTGCTGCCTCACAGCGCCAGAGACCCGGGTTCGATCCCGACTATGGGTGCTGTCTGTACGGAGTTTGTACGTTCTCCCCGTGACCTGCGTGGGTTTTCTCCGGGTGCTCCGGTTTCCTCCACAGAGAGGGAAGGATGGATAGAGAGGCAGGGCAGAGAGAGAAGGCCCGGAGCCTGGGTCTGCTTGAATAGGATGAGCAGACACAAAACGCTGGAGTAACTCAGCGGGACAGGCAGCATCTCTGGAGAGAAGGAATGGGTGACGTTTTGCAGTCTGAAGAAGAGTCTCGACCCAAAACGTCACCCATTCCTTCTCTCCAGACATGCTGCCTGTCCCGCTGAGTTACTCCAGCGTTTTGTGTCTTTCTTCGGTTTAAACCAGCATCTGCAGTTCCTTCCTGCACAAATACAGAATACGATGAGTACAGGATCAGAAAACAGAGCACACACACGCTCTTTCCCAAATGCATCAAGTGAATCGTTAAACTGTGACTCGTTTGAACAAAACGTTTTATCTCGTCGGGGAGGCCAGTAATGAGGACCAAAATAATACTGGGTCCATCAGAGCCTGAGGGGGGTGGGGACTGATGGGGATGGAGAGTGTAGATGGCTGGAGTCTATCCCCCTTGGGTGGAATTGTCATATGATACAGGGCACAGCTTTTCGTTGAGAGGGGCAAATTTTTACGGAGATCGCAAAGGAGTTTAAAAGAGGCAAAGATTCATAAGGAAATCGACCCGCGTACTGGAATAACATTCTGAAATACATGCAGTGTTTGAAGGAACCTCATATGCTGGTTTATACTGAAGATAGACACCAAAAGCTGGAGTAACTGGTCAGGCAGCATCATTTGAGAGAAGACTTCGGTGACGGTTCGTGTCTGAAGAAGGGTCTCGACCTGAAGCGTCACCTCTCCATTTTCTCCAGAGATGCTGCCTGACCCGCTGACTTACTCCACCTTTTTGTGTCTATCTTCTGAATTCTATTCAGCTGGAAAATGTGGTTTTGGAAAAAAAAACTGCAGATGCTGGTTTATACCTGAAGCCCAGTTAAACTAATCTCCTCTGCCTGCCCAAGATCCATATCCCTCCAAATCCAGGTGCCTGTCTAAAAGCCTGTTTTAATGCCACTATCATATGTGCCTCCACCACAATCACCCCTGGAGGTGAGTTGTCGGCACGCACTACTATCTCCACACATCCCCTTTAAATGCTGTCCCTCTCACCTTCATAGGTTCATAAGTGATAGGAGCAGAGTTAGGCCATTCGGCCCATCAAGTCTAATCTGCCATTCAATGATGGCTGATCTATCTCATAGAAACATAGAAACATAGAAATTAGGTGCAGGAGTAGGCCATTCGGCCCTTCGAGCCTGCACCGCCATTCAATATGATCATGGCTGATCATCCAACTCAGTATCCCGTACCTGCCTTCTCTCCATACCCCCTGATCCCCTTAGCCACAAGGGCCACATCTAACTCCCTCTTAAATATAGCCAATGAACTGGCCTCGACTACCCTCTGTGGCAGAGAGTTCCAGAGATTCACCACTCTGTGTGTGAAAAAAGTTCTTCTCATCTCGGTTTTAAAGGATTTCCCCCTTATCCTTAAGCTGTGACCCCTTGTCCTGGACTTCCCATGGAGTTATACAGTGTGGAAACATAGAAACGTAGAAAATAGGTGCAGGAGTAGGCCATTCGGCCCATCAAGTCTACTCCGCCATTCAATGATGGCTGATCTATCTCTCCCTCCTAACTCCATTCTCCTGCCTTGTCAGTGGATATTTTTACAGTAGAGACACGTTCTTGATTAGTACGGGTGCCGGGGGTTATGGGGAGAAGGCAGGAGAATGGGGTTGAGAGGGAGAGACAGATCAGCCATGATTGAATGGCGGAGTAGACTCGATGGGCCGAATGGCCTACTCCTGCACCTATTTTCTACGTTTCTATGTTTCCACACTGTATAACTCCACGATTCAATGACTTAGTCTTGTCTTGTGTAAAAAGAACTGCAGATGCTGGAAAAATCGAAGGTAGACAAAAATGCTGGAGAAACTCAGCGGATGAGGCAGCATCCATGGAGCGAAGGAATAGGTGACGTTTCGGGTCGAGACCCTCCTTCCGACCTCTGTGTCCTGTATGTTGAGGGGGGATCTTATAGAAACTTCGAAAATTCTTAAGGGGTTGGACAGGCTAGTTGCAGGAAGATTGTTCCCGATGTTGGGGAAGTCCAGAACAAGGGGTCACACAGTTTAAGGATAAGGGGGAAATCTGAGATAAGAATTTTTTTTTTCACACAGAGTGGTGAATCTGTGGAATTCTCTGCCACAGAAGGTAGTTGAGGCCACAGTTCATTGGCTATATTTAAGAGGGAGTTAGATGTGGCCCTTGTGGCTAAAGGGATCAGGGGGTATGGAGAGAAGGCAGGGATGGGATACTGAGTTGGATGATCAGCCATGATCATATTGAATGGCGGTGCAGGCTCGAAGGGTCGAATGGCCTACTCCTGCACCTATTTTCTATGTGTGATGCCTATGAGCGCACTGCCAGTGATGGCCAGCAGCATGAGCAGAGACTGGGAACACTTGAAACTGCCATTACTGCTTTTAGTCTGTATGTAACATAGCAATGCCTGCTTTCAGCTCAGGTCCACAGCCATTACTCCACTGGGATAATTGAGCAATTGAGCAATCGACTCAGAATGACCCGCTGGATGAGAATGACTGAGATCACCGCTCATTTGTCCAGAGACTGCACTCTGCAGATTGCGAGCCCTTTCCAGCCAATTTAATCCATCCATGCCTCAGTTCAGTTTAGATTAGAGATACAGCGTGGAAACAGGCCCTTCGGCCCACCGAGTCCGTGCCCTCCTGCGATCACCGCACACTAACGGGCGGCAGCGGTAGAGTCGCTGCCTGACAGCGCTTGAAGCGCCGGAGACCCGGGTTCAATCCCGACCACGGGTGCTGTCTGTACGCAGTTTGCACGCTCTACCCGTGGCCTGCGTGGGTTTTCTCCCAGATCTTCGGTTTCCTCCCACACTCCAGGTTTGGAGGTTATTTGGCTTGGTGTAAATGGGAATTGTCCCTAGTGTGGGTGTAGGATAGTGTTAGTGTGCGGGGATCGCTGGTCAGAGTGGACTCGGTGGGCTGAATGGCCTGTTTCTGCGCAGTATCTCTAAACTATCCTGCACACTCTAGAGACAATTTACTATTTTACCAAACCAATTAACCCATCAAGTCCACTCCGCCATTCAATCGTGGCTGATCTATCTCTCCCTCTTAACCCCATTCTCCTGCCTTCTCCCCATAACCCCTGACACCCGAACTAATCTAGAATCTATCTATCTCTGCCTGAAAAATATCCACTGACTGCGATCTCCTTGGTAGTCTTTGACACTCCAGGTGTTGGAGGTCAAAGAACCAGCTGAGTACAAAATTAGTTTAGTTTAGTTTAGATATATGTCACGGAAACAGGCCATTCGGCCCGACCAGCGATGCCCGCACACTAACACTATCCTACACACACCGTTGAGTTACTCCAGCATTTTGTGTCTACCTTCGATTTAAACCAGTATCTTCAGTTCTTTCCGACACAAGGAATCAAGGAATATGGGGAGAAGGCGGTATTTTCACCTCATTCCAGACCCTATCCCTGGAGTCAATAAAGTACCAAAAAAGACACAAAGTGCTGGAGTAACTCAGCGTCTCTCTGCCACAGAAGACAGCGGAGGCCAAATCACTGGATGTATTCATAACAGAGTTAGGTTTAGCTCTATGGGCTAAAGAAATTAAGGAATATGGGGAGAAGGCAGGAACGGGGTACTGATTGGGGATGATCAGCCATGATCACATTGAATGGCGGTGGTGGCTCAAAGGGCCGAATGGCCTACTCCTGCACCTATTGTCTATGTTTCTATGTTTCTATGCTTATGGGCTTAATGCCATGGGCTGAACGACTATCTAATCTGTCTCTCTGACTCCAAGACCCGCTGAGTTGCTCTGAATTTGTGTTGCCGCAGACTAGATGATCTAATTAGCCTCCTCCTTTCAATAGGCAGCAAATGGCATCATACCTGCAGGGCATCAGCTAATGGGCAATGTGTTAGATATGGCGTTCGATGATCTTTGGATCAACATTACTCATGTCTGACATCACCATGTCAAAGCAGAGTTACAGCATAGAGTGATACAGTGTGGATACAGGCCCTTCGGCCCAACGTGCCCACACCGGCCAACATGTCCCAGCTACACTAATAATAATAATAATAAATTTTATTTAATGGGCGCCTTTCAGACATCTCAAGGACACCTTACATAGTAATCGGAATAACATATAATCAGAATATAACAAGTAATAAAGACATCACAGAGACACAAATTAAAAGCAGAATTCAATCCTACCCATCTCCCTCCAAACCTGTCCTATCCATGTACCTGCCTAACTGTTTCTTGAAGGTTTGGATAGTCCCAGCCTCAAGTATCTCCTCTGGCAGCTCGTTCCATACACCCACCACCCTTGGTGTGCAAACGTTAAAACTCAGATTCCTATTAAATCTTTTCCCCTTCACTTTAAGCCCAGCACTTGAGATTCTAATTGACTCCGTTGGTGAGACTGGGATTAATGGCGCACCACGATACACTTGGTGAAGAAAGCCCGAGAGACCTCATTCGGGACGACAGATGGCACAATGGGCTAAGTGTTCGGCTGGCAACCGGAAGGTAGCCGGTTCGAATCCCGCTTGGAGTGCATACTGTCGTTGTGTCCTTGGGCAAGACATTTCTCCCACCTTTGCCTGTGTGTGAATGTGTGTGACTGATTGGTGGTGGTCGGAGGGGCCGTAGGCGCAGATTGGCAGCCACGCTTCCGTCAGTCTGCCCCAGGGCAGCTGTGGCTACAGAAGTAGCTTACCACCCCCGAGTGTGACTGAGGAGTGAATGAATAATGCGATGTAAAGCGCCTTGAGTATTAGAAAGGCGCTATATAAATCCCATCCATTATTATTATTATTATTCACACAGCCTCTACATGAGTAGATATTGAAAATACATTTGCTGAGATATTTTCCGTTGAGCCTTAAATTGGGCCAGTTGGCTGAGGTGCCCAAGAAATTATAGAGTCACAGAGTCTCAGAGTCAAAGGGCATGGAAAGGGGCCCTTCGGCCCAACTTGCCCATGTCGGGGGGGGGGGTGGCACAGTAGAGTTGCAGCCTCACCGCGCCAGGGACCCGGGTTCGATCCTGAGCTCGGGTGCTGTCTGCGCGGAGTTTGTCCGTTCTCCCCGTGACTTTTTCGGTTTCCTCCCACACTCCAAAGGCATAAAATACAATACAATACAAATGTATTCATCACATGCACCAACTAATGTACAGTGAAATTAATTTGCCATGCAGCGATTCAATGGAAAAAAGAACACACAACACACGATAGAATTTGTTTAAGAAGGAACTGCAGATGTTGAAGAAATCGCAGGTAGACAAAAATGCTGGAGAAACTCAGCAGCTGAGGCAGCATCTATGGAGCGAAGGAAATAGGCAACGTTTCGGGACGAAACGTTGCCTATTTCCTTCGCTCCATAGATGCTGCCTCACCCGTTGAGTTTCTCCAGCATTTTTGTCTCACACACATGATAGAATTTAACAGGTAATAATAATAATAATGGATGGGATTTATATAGCGCCTTTCTAATACTCAAGGCGCTTTACATCGCATTATTCATTCACTCCTCAGTCACACTCGGTGGTGGTAAGCTACTTCTGTAGCCACAGCTGCCCTGGGGCAGACTGACGGAAGCGTGGCTGCCAATCTGCGCCTACGGCCCCTCCGACCACCACCAATCACTCACACACATTCACACACATTCACACACAGGCAAAGGTGGGTGAAGTGTCTTGCCCAAGGACACAACGACAGTATGCACTCCAAGCGGGATTCGAACCGGCTACCTTCCGGTTGCCAGCCGAACACTTAGCCCATTGTGCCATCTGTCGTCCCAAAGGTAGGCAGGTTAATTGGCTTGCTATACATGTAACTTGCTCTTAGAGTGTGTAGGATGGTGTTAATGCACAGAGATTGCTGGTCGGCATGGAATCAGTGGGCCGAAGGGCCTGTCTCCGTGCTGTATCTCAAAACCCTAAACTAAAAAGTTGAAGGGCCAAATGCTGGGATCAGTACAGATGGGGACTTGCCGGCTAGCATGGACTTGATGGGCCGAATGGAATGGAATAGAATACTTTATTGTTGGTTCCCCCACGCCTGGTCCTCATTGCCCTTTGTTCCCCCTTCCCCCCCCCATTGTTCACCCCCATCCCCCCTCCCCCACTCACGTCAAGGAATATGGGGAGAAGGCAGGAACGGGGTACTGATTGGGGATGATCAGCCATGATCACATTGAATGGGGGTGCTGGCTCGAAGGGCCGAATGGCCTACTCCTGCACCTATTGTCTATTGTCATCCACCGCTTCCTGAAGGGCTGGTTTCTGTGCTGTGTGTCATTCTGATGAACCTCAATGCACCTGAACATCAGCTGCAAGGACATAATGTGGTTCCAAAGCTGATGCTTTCAAGTAGATTCAAGATTCAAGATTTAAGATTCAAGATTCAAGAATCAAGATTCAAGATTCAAGATTCAAGATTCAAGAATCAATTCAAGATTCAGGATTTAAGATTTAAGATTCAAGATTCAAGATTCAAGATTTAAGAATCAAGATTTAAGATTCAAGAATCAAGATTTAAGATTCAAGATTCAAGATTCAAGATTTAAGATTCAAGATTTAAGAATCAAGAATCAAGATTCAAGATTCAAGATTTAAGATTCAAGATTCAAGAATCAAGATTCAAGATTTAAGAATCAATATTCAAGAATCAAGATTCAAGATTCAAGATTCAAGATTTAAGAATCAAGAATCAAGATTCAAGATTCAAGATTCAACATTCAACATTCAAGATTTAAGAATCAAGAATCACGAGAGTTTATTGTCATGTGTCCCAGATAGGACAATGAAATTCTTGCTTTGCTTCAGCACAACAGAACATAGTAGGCATAAATAAATACAGACCAGATCAGTGTGTCCATATACCATTGTATAAATATATACACACACATCAAAACTCAACACGTAAGCTGTGAATATAATTCAGATGGAAACAATTAGGCGTTTTTATAAAGGCATTATCTACAAGAAGAGAGCCTCTGTAATTGTGTGTTCCGGTCCGCTAATGGATTTAGATTCCTTTGATATCATCAACATTCCCAACATGTTCTTGCTTAATATCGCATTAAAGCCGTCATTGCAAATTACATACCATTACTGAAAATGCCCGTCCCTTGATATTTCCATACAAAATAAAGGATAATTTAAAATATTTACATAACTTTCATCAGAATATTGACACACTTCTCAAGTCCAACCATCCTTGTCTAAGGTGTTCCCTGATCCCTTCAGCATCCGCCATCTTACAATGCGCTCTGAAGATTCCTCGTCCAATCTGCATTAACTTCAACACAGGGAAGGTTCACCAGACTGATTCCTGGGACGGCAGGACTTTCATATGAAAAAAGACTGGATAGACTCGGCTTGTACTCGCTAGAATTTAGAAGATTGAGGGGGGGATCTTATAGAAATTTACAAAATTCT